>NC_080387.1:52971776-53265996 GCF_028751815.1 Salvia miltiorrhiza
AATATAAATATATAAAAGTCAAGACGATGGACCAGGGATCATAGACCTAATCATTATCATCATCGTCATCATGAGTAGGGGATGGAGGTAGCTGACCCGTCTGCCTTATATACTGCTCCATCATAGCCATCCGCTCAAGGAGGGCTTGACGTTCCGCTCGTTCAGAAGCCATGTCCTCCTCAGCTTTCTACAGTCGCTCCTCCAGCGTGGAGATCCGTGTCTCATACAGCTGCTGAGACATTCCAGAAGCGCCAGTGTTGTGAGTAGACCCCCTACTAACCTAGCTCCGACCGGCACTTCCAGTGCCGTAGAGTCGTGACCTGTCGGGGTGTACGACCTCGAAGTATACCTCATCGACTTGGTCCTCTTGTCCTGTCTCAACCGCAATGCGACGAATCTCCGCCTAATTCATACATAACAATGCATAATTGTTAGAAAAATAAATACATTTCACTATGTATTAATATTTGATTAAACTTAAACACTTACATCTATTCTCTCATCTTTCTGTGAGAGAATAATTTTGGTTCACAGATACGTCGTAAGTGTTCACACCTACGTCCCACAAATATTTCAACTCTTGTATCAGTAGGTGCAAGAATACGTCCAACTTCATCTTTGGGTTAGATGGCCCAGGCACGAGAACTGTGAGGAACATGAATTGTTCTTTCATGCACAACCACGGAGGCAAGTTATATGGTGTGACAATTACCGGCCAAGACGAATATTGACGTCCTGATTGTGGAAATGGGGCAAAACCATCTGTAGAGAGGCCTACTCTCACATTTCTGGTCTCTTGAGCGAATTCAGGATAAACTGAATTCAAGTGTTTCCATGTCGAAAAGTCTGCCGGGTGGCGCATAACCCCATCGTCTGTTGAAGTCACATGCCAACACATATTCTCGGTTATTACTGCAGATGCAAACAACCTCTGCAGTCGGAGCGTCAAAGGAAAGTAGTGCATCTGTTTAGCGGGAACATGTTTCTTTCGCAATCTTCCAGATGTACACCGTGTCTCCTTATATCGTGACTCGCCGCAGAAGTTACAATTGTGCAACTCACTATCGTCCCCCCAATACAGCATACAATTATTAACACAACAATCGATCTTCTCTACCGGCAAACTCATGCAGATTTCTCTTCGTACTATAGAAGTCTTCTGGACAGTTGTTATCTTTCGGTAAAGCCGTTTTAAACATCAACGACAACTTATTGTAGCATCTCTCTGACATGTGGTTTTCAGCGTTTATGCTCATGAATTGAGTCACCCAGGATAACTGTGAGTAAGTGTCACGGGATGGGTACAATGGATTATCGGCTGCGTTCAACATATCATAAATCTGTTGAGCGTCAGGATTGGGCGGCTCCTCCAGATTTGGAAGATCTTTGTAATTATTAGGTCCAGCATGATCATGCACCATCCTTTCGTAGTTATTGTATGACCCATCATCCTCATCCATTACTTGGTAATTACTAGGTCCAGCATGTTCTGTCGGCATATACATCGGTGCTTCCCCGTGATAAACTCAGGTTGTGTAATTGAGGACAAATTCACGCCTACTAATATGTTCTCTGACTGAAGGTACAGATAAAAAGGCTGCATTCTTACACTTCTTACACGGGCACCTAATGTTATCTTCTCCATTTGTGTACGCCGTTTGATTTATCGCATACTCAAGGAAACTCTCAAACCCCGTTTCAAATGCAGAACGATCATTGTATCTCGCGTACATCCACATACGATTATCACTCATTCTTGCAAATTCTAATTGAAAAAAATAAATAAAAGATCATAAATTACTTGAATCAAACGAAATTTTGACAACATAACCTCACTATCCTAACTATCAAGTGCTCGACTCTACCAGCAGCTATAGTGACCATAGTGGTCCTAATTTACTAAGCCTATACTAGGTCTACCCGGCCCCCCATTGTCGAAACAATACAATACATATAAAGCCATAAAAAATAAAGTAATTAAATTAAAAACAATCATTTGTTGGGAGAAGATCCTTAAGAAATAATCAATTTCTATCACAAAGGGAGAAGATCATATAATAGCATATCATTTCATCATAAACATATACTATCATACTTAAAATTCAATTAATCATACTTAATTTAACAAAATTATCTAACATAAATAAATCTCTAACAAATTCATACTTAAAACTAATCATGTTTTATAATTAATCAAACTTTAATTTAATTAACATTAATCTAATTAACATTAATTAGATTCTAACAAAATAATAATAAAAATAAATTTAAAATTAATCTAATTAACATTAATTAGATTTTAACAAAATAATAGTAAAAACAAATTTAAAATTAGTCTAACTAATTAAAATTAATCATACTTCACATATTATAAATTAATTAAAATTAATCTAATTGACATTAATTATATTATAACCAAATAATTAATAAACAAATAAAATAGGGAGAACGAGAACGTACGGTAGTGGTTGGCGGCGGAGCGGTGGCGGCAGCGGCGTCGTCGAACTGAGACAATAAAGAGAGAAAATGAGATGTGAAAGTGAAAGAGAAAGAGGACCTGCAGGGGTGGCTGGCTGGCGGCGGTGGCTCGACGGCGGCAACGATTGGGGGTGGGACGAGGCGGATCGGCGATTGGGGGTGGGGGGTGCGGCAGGGAGCAGGGAGGGGGGGTGTTTTGCGTGAAAAGGGGATCTGGGAAGGGAAGGGCGAGATTTTAATTCAACAAATAGCGGCGGCAACACGCCGCCGGTAATTACCGACGGCGTTGCCGCCGATAATATATAATGCCAATTAAAATTAAACTAAAATTAAATTATTTGATAAATACTGGTGGCGACAATGCCGTCGGTAAATTTAAAAAGGTGGGTCACCTTGTTTGTCGTCGTTGTGCCACCGGTAATTTCCGCAGGTATTTCGGCGTTTTTTTGTAGTGATGTCTCTGAAAATTGTGGCCTATTCTTATTTGAAAATGACCCCACAAATTTTTTCTCCCACTATTTACAAAAGGTGTGAGACTCAATCTTTACTCAAATCCAACTATCACCTTTATCGGGTCACAAGGAGTAGTGTTTATGGATAGGTGTCCGATAACTATAATATTTGATTACTTGAATATTTTATAAATTTAAAATGAGTTCTGAAGTAGTGGGTATCACGTGAATAATAGTTAAATGATATAATAATATTAATAATAATCTTTTTTTTTATATTAATAAAGGTTAAGGTGCGGATCCACCCCTGAAGTGGACACCCCTAGAGCGTTGACCCCCCATTTTGACCTTGGGGCAAAAACCTCCTTCATAGTCCAAAATAAGGGTGCATTTAAACTCATAGTGATAATGGTTGTTTGACGCCGTTTTCTTTATTTTTTTTTCGCCTCTAGAACCGCCGCGTCAGTACTTGCATCTCCGCCTCCAGGACCGCCGCGTCAGACCTATGGTCCTCGCCATCTCGTCGCCTCCGTCGATAACCGCCTCCAGCGGCGTGTTCGAATTTTTGGTAAAACCCATCGTCGGCTTCACGGCGGAGCTCCTTTGCGGGCTGCAGAAAGGCGATGTTGTCGAATTGAGTCCGGCGGTCGGTAGCGGTTTCGACATGGATCTAATCTCCCCACCGGAGAAATATCAAACGGTGCTCATCTTCGCTACATGATCTGGAATCAGGTAAATAGATATGTGTATAATTCTACTGTAAATGCAACATACATTTGTTTTAGCATTGCCAATTATTTATGCTCAATTATCTCACTGCAATTAGCAGTAATCAAGAACTGATGCAGGTGAATTTATCAACCTGCCAGCGTAAGAAGGAGCCCTTCCTCTCACTCCACGTAATTAAGCTCGTCAACTCTCTCTCTCTCTAGTCTGACGAGTATGTGTCTTTTGTTGCAGACGGCGATCTCAAGCTCTTCGGTAAAGATTCTTCAATTCATCATTTTCTCAAAATAAAAATTGATTTTCATTTTGTATAATCTAATTGGTTGGAGTACCGTAGAATCAAGGGCCATAACAAGATACATCGCGCACGCGTACGCCGACAAGGGAACACCGATGATCTTGGAGGATCCAAAGAAGATGGAAATCATCGGAGTTTGGTCCGAGGTGGAATCTCAGAGATTCGACGCGGAGGGGCAGAAGCTGAGCTTCGAGATTCTGGTAAAGCCGATGAAGGGGATGACGTGGGACCCACTTCAAAATAAATAAATAAAAGAAACGGTGTCAAACAGCCGTTATCACTATGAGTTTAAATGCACTCTTATTCTATCTAGACTATGGGAGAGATTTTTGCACCAAGGTCGAGAATGAGAGGGTCAACGCTCTAAGAGTGTCTATTTCAGGAGTTCCGCACCTTAAGGGCCAGTTTGATTTCCTTGTTATGGTTGTATTACTTCCTTTACTGGGCTAAAATCGTGTTTGATTTCCAAGTAAATTAAACAAGCAAGCCCATGTAAAGGGGCAGGCCCGGCGCTAAATCCTCGTTTTCTCAAGGAAACACAACCGATGCTCCCCCCTAGTTAGCTAATATGGAGTTTCAAGTTTCATTTTTTTTTCACAAAATTGCCCCCAATTCATCCATCTCTCTCTTCTTCTTCCTCTTTGGAGAATCACGCACACACACCAAATCAGAACACTCATACGCACAAGCGGCGCCGCCCCCTTCTCGGCGAGAGCAACCACCGGTCAGCCTCAGTACTTCCTCGACTTCCCCTCTCTTCGGCGAGCAGCAGCGAAAGCCGCCATCACCGGTCTCCCCCCATTTGTTACAGTCGGACAACAACAGCTTTTTTCTTCACCATCGCGAAATCTCACAAATTGCTGTAACTTTGTTGAGGTATCAATTTATGCAAATTTCCACTCTCTTGAGGGAGAGTTCTTTGTGACATTGATTATTGTTAATGCAAACAAATTTTGGAGCGGAGGATTAATCAAGGAAAAAAGAAGAAGAAAAAGATAAATACATAATAGTGGGTTGCTTGGTGGACGAGAGATTTTTTAATATTTTCACTCTCTTGGGCGGTGATGGTGGTGACTGGTGGGTGGGTGGTGAAAGGGTTTTTTTCTTTTTCTTTTTCTTTTTAATTATGAAAGGTTAATAAAATAGGATTAATTCAGTAATGTTTTTAAGGATATTTTGGACCTTTTGCTATTATTTCATGAAGACAGCATGTGATATCAAACAACCTCAGTACTTTTTCGCGCTTATAACATGGTGCTATCAAACACTGAGCTTATTTAGCTTTGCTGGCCAAACCCAGCAACCTTTTCTTGAGTTTGGAAAAATGTCATTAACTCAACCAAGTTTTCAAACGCACCCTAACCCTATTAATAATAATCGTTGATAAGGTATAGTTTAACTGTCAAAGTTGTCACAGTTTGAATGTTTGAGGATGGTAACGAAGAAGATATCTCAATAAAATCTTTTTTTTCATCGTGGACCATGGGATATGCCACCAATTATTGTCTATTTGTAATTGTAGATAACAAGTAATGTATATGTTGAAAGTTATAAAATTAATGGTGGAGTGTGATTGTTTCAATTTACTAAAATTTAGTGTGATGCATGTTTAGTAATATAAAAATACTTGAGCATATATATAACCAATTAGTAATTCTCTTTCTGACTTTATAATTAAATAAACGGGACTTCAATTATTCACACATCATAATTATAGTAATTTAAGTAAGCAAGCTGTATCAAAGAGTAATTGGTTTTTAATTAATATGGGAGACGTGTAATGTTGGCACTTGAATAGTTTTAATATTTTAACGTTATGACTTACTCTAAAATCTAAATAATGGTAATGATTTTTATGGTGTAATACTGACCTACATTTGGATGCTTTTTACATCATTTTGAAAGAGGAAAAAGATAAACTAGGGTCCAAATCCGTTGTCCGTTGATCCGAGGCTCTAAATAATTTAAACATAAGTCTTATTTTCTAAACCTAATGTATTTGATCTGGACTTACGAAACAAAAAATTGGATTTGAATCTAGCCTAGCAAGATCCGATTCAGGTCGAACCATTAGAAATCATTACTATTACAAAAAGGGTATGTTATTTTCTTAAAATATATTGGCTCCGTCCCAATTGACTTGATCTATTTCTTTTCGCCACGATACGAAAACAAGTGGACAAGATAAAGTGCAGATAGAGGATCTCAAGTGCTCCGTAATGAACCAACCCCATTTGCTATAAGAGAGTTAATGAATACGAGTTCAGTTTGGCTAAATGCAAGTAAGTGTATTCATTTCTTACTCAAATATGTATAATTTTACAAATGTTAATATGTAGACCTAAATATACAAATCTCAAATGGGAAAAGACCAAATCATGCCACAAACAGCTCGGCCTTACCATCGATGAAGAGGCTCATGAACTCTTCCCCATCCACAGTTTCTTTCTCCATTAGCAACTGCGCCAGCTTGTGAAGGATGTCGATGTGGGTCGTGATTATCTGCTTCGCTCTTATGTACGCTTTGTCCACGAGCTCTCTCACCTCTGCATCTACAATGTCTGCAGTCGCCATCGAGTAGTCTTTCTGGGTTGTCATCTGTAGTTAAACACGATGTGTTTCAATCATCAAGAAGCAATGTAATACCAAAAACTAAAGGGGCGTTAATTCAGCCCAAAACTGATGGGTTGGCCCGAATAGACTGGCCCTAGAGATGTCAATCAAGCATGAAACCGACGTGTTTGTCCAATTAGACCAAGAAAAAATGAGGATTATGACTGAAAATTTCTAACTCAAACCAATTAGCATGATAATCCGATAGGGTTGGCCCAATAAACATCCCTACAAAGAAATGTTGCAAGAATAGGAGGTACCGATTGTCCGAGGAAGGGATTTCCACCGGGTCCGCCAATGGCTATTTGTCCAATTTTTTTGCTGAACCCAAATCGCTCGACCATTTGCCTTGCGACCCTAGAAACTTGCATGAAGTCGTTGGATGCCCCCGTTGTCACGTTGTCTTGTCCAAAGATAACCTCTTCTGCAACTCTGTAAGACAAAAGAGAAACAAGGAAACGAACAACTTAAGATCAAGCGGTAAAAAAGAAATCTATAATGGTTTCTTGACATCTCAACACTAATTAGTTGAGTTGATGTTCTTTTCTGTGACTCGAGAATTGAAATCTCATATTAGCTTGTACTAATCAAGCACAGATTTATATCATCTACAATGCCAGATTAAACAAATTCTTTGATTATGGATCACAATCGCGCCAAAGGATTGAAACCATATGTAGATAAGCTCTTGAGAATGATTACAACCTATAGAACATCCAATTCAAGCATACTGCATGAAAATATCATATCATCTCTGCATTTCGGAGGAGCTGTCGACATCTTATCATCAAATATGAAACCACCTCAAATGTATTTAAATTCAAATATTTTATAATCCAAAACAGTTTATGATCACCTTATACATCAAACTTAAACATAGATTTTTCCAAGGACTCGGAATGAAAAACTGACCTTCCACCCAAAGCAACCGCCATCTGATTTTCTAGGTAGCTTCGACTGTACAACCCCGATTCAAGTCTTTCTTCACTTGGTGCGAAGAAGGTGAGTCCACCAGCCTGGCCACGAGGAATGATGGAGATCTTTGCGACAGGATCATATTCCGGCATCAGGGCACCAACCAAAGCATGCCCAGCCTCTACAAACATAAACACAAAGACAGTTGCAGTTAAGTAACCAATAGAAGTAACATCACAGGCAAAAGACGAATCCCCAATATGCTTTCATACCATGATAAGCCACCAGCCTTTTCTTCTCATCAGATACGACGGCATTCTTCTTCTCAGGTCCAGCAATGATCCTCTCCAGAGCATCTGATATCTCATCCTTGCTTATCTCCTTGAGGTCACGACGTGCTGCAAGAATGGCTGCTTCGTTCATCAAGTTCTGCAAATCAGCTCCAGTGAAACCTGGTGTCCTCCTTGCTATCTTATCAAAGTCCACATCCTTCGCAAGCGCCTTTCCTCTGGAATGCACCTAATTTCAAGAAAAATGATCCCAATAAGACTATGCACAACCGTCTCTTTTGCTCACATGACCAATAAAACTCAGAA
The DNA here is from genome assembly GCF_028751815.1 of Salvia miltiorrhiza. NCBI lineage: Eukaryota > Viridiplantae > Streptophyta > Magnoliopsida > Lamiales > Lamiaceae > Salvia > Salvia miltiorrhiza. The sequence continues at coordinate 52,979,855 of NC_080387.1, forward strand.
AATCTGCTACCAGTTAGTAGTAACATGTTTGAGGAGTATTGGATCAGACACAACCCAAATGTTAGAAATCAACTCTAATCAATACATAAACCTCAAGAAAATCTACATCACAGCATTCACAAACTACTGTTAGAAATTTACTCTAACCAATGCCTCAAGAAAATCTACATGTCATAGCATTCCAAAATACTGTTAGAAATCAACTCTAATCAATACATAACCCTCAAGAAAATCTACATCATAGCATTCACAAACTACTACAAACACTGGTTATAGTATCAATTAAAGATCGCTACACAATTTATAGTAAACAAAACCCTAAATGCAGAGCTGTAAACCTAAAAGAGAGTTCAGTCACAGACCTGAAGAATCTTGACTCTGCCAGCAACATCAGGTCTGTCCACAGTGACCTGTCGATCAAACCTCCCGGGCCTCAACAGCGCGGAATCAAGAACATCCGGCCTGTTCGTTGCAGCCAGTACGATAACACCGGAATTCCCAGTGAATCCATCCATCTCAGTCAAGAGCTGGTTAATGGTCTGCTCCCTCTCGTCATTCCCACCACCAAGCCCTGCCCCTCTCTGCCTCCCCACAGCATCAATCTCATCAATGAACACAATGCAAGGAGCTTTCGCCTTAGCCTTCTCAAACAAATCCCTGACCCTCGAAGCTCCCACGCCCACAAACAGCTCCACAAACTCTGAGGCAGCGCACGAGAAGAAGGGCACTCCGGCCTCCCCGGACACCGCCCTCGCCAGGAGGGTCTTCCCCGTGCCGGGTGGGCCCACCAAAAGGCAACCTTTTGGGATCTTTGCACCCAATGCAGTGTATTTATCAGGGTTTTTCAAGAAATCAACCACTTCTTGCAGCTCCAATTTGGCTTGATCAGCCCCTGCAACATCAGCAAATGTCACACCGGTCTCGGGAACCTCCTGAAACTTGGACTTCGACCGCCCGAAATCCATCGGGCCGCCGAGCCCACCGGGCCCTCCGGGCCCTCCCTGGGCCCGTCTGAATAGGAAGAAAAGCCCTGCAAAAGCAATGATTGGAAACAGCAAATTCCCAATAAAATTGAAGAGCCCATTTCCAGAATCGCCCTCGGAAACAGAAATATCGACGCCGTTCATCGCTAAAATGTCGATCAAATCAGGGTCGTTGGGCACGACCACGCTGGCCCTCCGGCCGTCCACGGCGGTCAGCTGAAGGGTGCTTCCGTCTTTACTAAACCTAACTCTCTCCACCTTCCCCTTCTTCACCGCGTTCAGGAACTCGCTGTACCGCCATTGGGAACCATCTGGGAGGTCGGAGGCGGGCTGGGCCTGAGGCTTGGGTGCGTTCAAGATCAAATTTTGACCGAATGGCGACGACGGACCGGGCTTCTGGGCCTCAACCTCAATTACCTGCGGCGTGGGAGCAGGCGGCGGAGAGACTTCCAGCGCTAGCGCCTGCGGAGTGAAGGAAGAGAAGAGTAGAGCTGCGACAGCCGCTTGATTCGTGAGATTCCTCGATTTGTTGGAATCGAGAACTGATTTTGGGACGATGAATTTTCGTGGGACTGTTTTAGGAGTTGGGGCGGAGATGAAGATTTGGGTGCCGAAGAAGGTAGGGTTAGTTAATGGCGACGCCATTGAAATTGTTGAGCTGATTGGTTGCTGCGATGCGATGAAGTTTATAGGGTTTAAAGGGAGTCGGAAAAGGATCTTTTGCAGAAGGAAAATGGTAGAATATGAGAAATGTAAGTAGAGTTATGGCTGAATTGAAGCCATAGATTTGAGTTTTGGTTGGATTTGCTCTACGTGTTTGTGATATTATCCAGTCGTGGTTGCTTCGATTGTTCGAGAATGAAGACAAAAGAAAAGGACTGGAAGTCATTAATACACACTTGCTCCCATTCGAAAACACAAAAAATATTTTAATTATGTTTACTCAAACATAATTAGATAGAAAATATACATTTTTTTTCTTCTGTTAACTCATTGCATTAGAAATTAGAAATAGTAGTGCTTCGTAATTTATCTTTGTTTGATTACGTTTCTGTTCTTTTATTTATATATTTATTTAGAATATGTATTCTTTCACTTCTATTTTAATTAGAACGTCCATTCGTGCAATGCACGACGAATATCGAAATTGAATAATATGTTTAAATAATAAAATATTAAATAAAATTAAAATATATTTTAATAATAAAATAAAATAATCCACATCAATTACTCAATAAAATCTTGAATTTAAAACGTATATTTCAACTTTGTATAATGTATAATGATAATTATAGTTATTAAATAAATTTAAATTATTTGATAATGAAAAGTGACATTACACTTTCTTATCATCATCATTATTATTACTCCCTCCGTTCCAAACGAAATGTCTTACTCCCTCCGTCCGCCAAAAGTATTCCACAATTACTATATTTGGCGTCCGCAAAAAGTATTTCACTTTCCTTTTTAAGTCATGGTCCCACCATCCACCTTTATATTTTATCCTTACAAACACTCTTTATTTACAAAAAACCCACTCCAAATTCAATCTCAACCACACATCTCATAAAGTGGTGGGACCATTTCTCCACTACATCAACATCATCTCCAATTTTATTAAACTCCGTGCCCAGCCAAAGTGGAATACTTTTGGCGGACGGAGGGAGTATTTCTTTTCTGCACGGAGATTAAGAAATGTGTATAAAGTAGATAAAGTGGGTTGGTGGAAATTATTTAAATATTAAGTATAGAGAGAGTGTGTATTGCCAAAAAAGAAAACATGACATTTCGTTTGAGACAGCCCAAAAAGGAAAACAGGACATTTCGTTTGGGACGGAGGGAGTATTATTATAGAGTACTAAGCATCATAATAAATAAATTAATATTTTCATACACAAATAGGAGTGAGCAAAATCCGGTTAAATCCGAAAAGCCGAACCGAACCTAACCGAAATACTAATTCGGTTCGGTTAATTTGGTTTTCGGTTCGGTTTTGGTTTTAAATTTTAAAATTTTCAGTTTTTCGGTTCGGTTATGGTTTTTATCAAAAAATATTTGGTTAACCGAAAACCGAACCAAAATAATAATTAATTTAATAATTTTTATAATATATATATATATATAGTATTTAAAAATTAAAATGATTATTTATAATTATTCAATAAAATAGTTAGTAATTACTCTTTCTTTTGACTCTTAATCTCGGTCAGCTTTAAATGTAGAAGATGCTTTGGAATTTTAGTTATGCTTTGGTTAAGAAGTTTGGAATTTTGGACCCCCAACATCAACAAACATCACTGATTTGTTTATGTTTGGATTATTATTTTTTTTGTGGATTTTGAATCTTGAATATTGAATGTTAACTAGTTATTTAAAATTTAGAAAATATATTGTGTATTTATTTCGGTTATTTGGTTTTAACTGAAATCGAACCGAAATATTTCGGTTCGGTTTTAGACATGTTCGGTTCGGATTTGATTATTAATTATATATTTCGGTTTTAATTTGGTTTTTGTTATTCGGTTCGGTTCGGTGACCGAATAACCGAATGCTCACCCCTACACAAATATAAATAAAAAGTTGTAAAATGTTAATAAAGAGAGAAAAATTGGAGGGAAAAACTCATCTTTTGTAGTATATTATATAGATATATAGATTATGTTTATGTATTTTATGATAGTTAAAGTTAAGTCCTTAAAGAGTCTTTTAAATACAAAAACCCAATTTTAGTTTTGAGTAAAATTAAATACTTCTCTAGTAGTAGGGTTTTTTTTTTTTTTTATCTTGAGTTGGTTATCTGGTTACTTCTTTTTCTGATTTTTATAGTATATCGTTTGTCCTTATAATATCTTTACTTGCATTTTATCTTTTTCAATTAAATACTTCCTTCGTTTTACCTATCTTAAGACATTTTTGTTTTTGAATGTTTCACCTATCTTGAAACATTTTTTTATTTGGCAAAAATTTTATCCTTTATTTACTTTTTTCACTTTTTCACTTACACACAAAATACTACTCCCTCCGTCCCACTAGAATTTGACACTTTTGAGTTGGACACAAAGATTAAGAATAAAGGGTTGAGAGTATAAAGTTGGTAAGGTCCACTTATTTTATGTGTGTAGAGAATGTAGGGATCACATACTATTTTAGAAAAGTGTCAATTCTAGTGGAACAAACAAAAAAGGCAAGTGTGTCAATTCTAATGGGACGGAAGGAGTACTTTCTTAATTCTCGTGTTCAAAGAATAGGTCTCAAGATAGTCGGGCGCGGATGGAGCAAAAGAATACATAAGTTATGATTTGAAATTAAGCAAGTAATATTTCGTCAGCAGAGAGAATGATTAGTTATCACAAGAAAATACTAGTATGATTATTGAGCAAGTAAAACTAAAATTTAATGGACCAGACCAAATGTGTGTATATCTCGAGAAATTTTTCGAAGGTTAACAGTAAATGCAGAGTAGATTTGAAGAATGTGGATTTGAATGCAGCTTCTAATTTGGAAGTTTGGAGGTACTACATATTTTCCAAGTGTTAGGTTGATGAGTAGTTGTTACATATTTTATTAAATAAACTCGGTCATATAAGATAATAGATTAAATTATAATTTCATTTTAAATAAGAACTACACGGTAAAAATTATGAAAATGTGATTAATTGTATCAATAGAAAAAAAATATAATAAAATATATCTTTATAATCTAGAGTAGACGAAATGAATAAAAAAAATAGAAATAAAAAATTATTTCCAAAAACAATAAGATAATTTTTTACGGGAAAATATAACGTACTATTTTTAAAAATGATTGTGCTTTTATATATATAAAGATATAGATTCCTTGTGTATAAAATTATACCTTGTCCAATAAATAAATAAAAGTGATGCCCAAAATTTTATACCACTTGCCCCTATAAGGTGATTAATATCCATAGTTGTTAGTAGATTTTATAAGCATTCGGTTATTAACTTTGGTAGATTTTGTATAGAATTCAATTATTTTTATTTTTTTTATGTTGCATTTTGTGGTTGAAAATTTAAATATTGTTTTGATCAGACAGTTTAAAGTTTTGAATTTCGTCAGCAAAAGAACGATTAGCTACCAAAAAACTATGATTACCAAAGTTTTTGAACAAGTAAAACTTATTTTTTACGGCGAACACTTTCTGAAGCTTAAAATTTAATGCAGAGAAGGATACGATTTTCTACCCAGTAAATGCAGAGTAGATTCTCATATTGGAATGGTATTACATAACAAGAAACATAATATAGATAAACCAGATAGCAGAACTGAAAATAAACAGAGTCCAAAAAACTTGTACAATGTCTCAAGCTAAGTCGACTTCTCCTCAGTCGATTTATTGTACATAACATTCAAAGAGAGTTGCTCAACCCAACAAAAGATCGGTAGAGTTGCTTCACGTTCCATATTAGAATTGCACCACAGTTCTGGAAAAAGGGCACAAGAGACTATGAAGAACACGTTGCGGAGTTGTAAGCTTGAAATATTTATCATGCCAGTATATTATTATTGTGGAAGGGAAAATATGTGGTCATGACTCATGACAAAGATAAAAGACTCAATTCTTTAAGCAACAAACCCTACTACAGTCGACACAGTTAAAGTAAAAAGATGATACCCATTATCCCAAATGAAGATCTCAGAAACAAATCAGGGAACTAGCAGTTAACTACCGGGTAGCTATGCAACTAAACTTAGCTGGTTCACCGCTAAAACCAACAATCCTTCAAAGAATCAAATAAGGAAAATCTACATTGCCTAAGCTAAAAACACTACACCTCAAAGAAACCAGGGGGTATGCAAGAAGGGCTATAGCCTATAGCAAATCTAAATGTGTATTAAGTATTGTTGAGTTGTTTAGCAGCAACCAGTTGCAATACTTGGAAAATAGATCATATTGAGTTGCATAAATGTCGAGACCTGTATAAAACTATAAATATACCATCTATACTTCCACCCAGATTCAAGCATAAAGTATTTGGTTTCTACAAGAAATGGTTTTATTTACAGTTTCACTCATTGTTCTTTATAAATTAACATTAGTAGCATCTTCGATAGGAAAAGGATAAACAAATTTACATGCAATATAATAATTGGATGTTAGATATGTGATATCCACAGACTTAATACCAAATGAGTCAGAGTAATCAAATAGATGGGAATTAAAAACTTACCTAGTGATGATCATCATGACCTTCCCAAGGATGTCTCCAGCCCTAAGAGCATGTGAAGTTACTTCATAAAACCATATAACAGTGCTACTTTAAGGCATAACACCTATATATATATATATATATAGGTGTTATTACAACGTACACAACCAGAAAAATCAACACTTACCAACACAACAGGGCCATCTTGTTTTGCCCTATAGAGAATCCAAAACCTGAAAACTGGAACATGTTAATAGCATAAATCAAAGGCAAATTTTAGAGCCATATGCCACATAAAACTCAGTGGTAGAAGGTTCAGAGCGCAACCATTCATGGAAGTTACTTCATGTAACTGACATTCTTCATAAGAATATCAAGTAAATAATGGCAGATTATAAGGATATTAACTGACAACATCTTGTAACCTCTTAAGTAAATGATAATTCAATAACAATACCAAAAGAAGGAATAAATCATGTATAGTCACGAAACTCATCACCCAATGCTGTACGCGAATTCTTTCGAGGACTCACCACTACCTATTCAAAATTCAACTAGTACAAGAACAAAACTTCACATAGGATTGACTCATGGCGTCCTAGGTATCATCTGAAAACGCACATTCTCCAATTCCTCTAGGGAAAATCTTTCAGCTCATCAAGAATGCCACCTCCCATAGAATAAACTGATCATCTACTGCTTATTACATTCCTCAACTCAAACTTGAAATTGACTCGGACCTCCAGGAAGGGACATCTACCTAACCAAAACCAACATCTAAAACACAGATAGACACACAATCCCCCCCCACCCACGCACCAACGCATTAGAAAAAGGCTAAAATAGTCAAATACTCAAGGATATCAATTCCAATTGAAGACCGTACAGATCTAACATCGAAAACAACCAACCAATTAGAGCTACAATCAGCTCAACAAAATAATTGTAACCGGAATCGATTTCAATTCGCGATGGACACTAATCTAACACGTACACGTCAATTACTCCGAAACCGATCAACCATTTCAATGCGTGTCGAAAGTGAAATGTAGGAATGTATGTAAGCAGTTTCTCACCACATGACGGCACAGAGGCCTTTGCCAGTGACAGTGTGCCAGCGCTTAGGCTGATGCAGAGTCACGCCTTTGTACGTGATGCCATGGCCGTGGCCGTGTCCTCCGCCCATTTTCTTGCCGGATTGCTAATTGAATTTCAGCTAGGGTTAACCTGATGGAAGAGCTTCGTAATTTGGGGGAAACTGAAATGAAGATCAAAATAGGAACTTTAAACTGCCCTCGAAGTTTTCGAATATCTCATATTGTACCCAAACTATTCTATATTTCCAATTCAAACTCATCGTTTCATTGTTCTCTTTTTTTATTTTTATTTTCTTTTTTTGATAAATTAATAAATTAACAAAGAAAATCAAAGATTGTGGAGGATAAACTCGAACTCAAAATCTTTAACATTAGACATTAATCATTCTATCGTTAGATCAACACATGTATACTTTTTCTTTTTTGTTAATACTTATAGAAGCTTCACAATCACTATTTAATGTTACTTTTAACATTTTTAATCTTGTGGATGATATATTTTCATTGAGAAATTCAGATAAGTCCAGGCCATAAAAAAATCTTAATTAATTCATGATAACATAATTTATTTGTAACTTCAAAAAAAAATCAAAACTTGACCTATGAAAAAATTAAAATGAATTTACATACAAAACTTGGAAAACTTAAATAAAACTTAATCTTATAAATTTTAGTAGTTTACACACAAAAACTCTACAATTTAAAAGTCGCCTATAAAAATTCATTATCATAAATACTCCCTCCGTCCACTAAAAATAGTCCTAAAGGGGGATGATACGGATTTTAATGAAAATTGTTAAGATATTGTAAGTGGAGGAAGGGTCTGGGGTCCCACTTAAAAAATAGTACTCCCTCCGTCCATGATTTAATGCCCTGTTTGGCCTTAGAAAATTGTCCACAATTTAATGCCCCGTTTTACTTTTTGTACCATTTTACCCTCCCTCTTTATTTAAAATTACTACCTTTTGTCATTAATGGACCCACCTTAAAACATCTTTATCACTTTTATATTCTATATTTACTACACTTTATCACTAATGGACCCACTCACAATACCTTTATCACTTTAGTCAACTACCTTTATATTTTACCCACAACACCTTTTTCAACTTTCTTAGTCTCCGTGCCCACACCCAAATAGGGCATTAAATCATGGACGGAGGGAGTATTAATAATGATAATTAATTGTATTGTTAGTGGAAAAAAAGTGTCCCACCATGTGAGAGAAACATTTCAAAAATAAAAATGGACTAATTTTTGTGGACATCCCAAAATTGCAAAAATGAACTATTTTTTGTGGACGGAGGAAGTATATAGATTATATAAATCAAAGTCATTTATAAAAGAAAAATAAATCTCAACAATAAATGATAAGTATTTCTTAAAATTCAATAATAATTCAAAAGTCATTGAAAAAAAGAAAAAACAAAACATGTTTTAAATAAAACGAAACATTGAGTATCAACAATCCGTTGTAGTCTAGTTGGTTAGGATACTCGGCTCTCACCCGAGAGACCCGGGTTCAAGTCCCGGCAACGGAACATTTTTTTTAAAAGAAAATTGCAACCTTTTTTATCAGATTTTTTTTTGTGAATTTTTTTTATCAGATTTTATATTTTGTATTTTATAGTTCCATTTACTCATTATACAGTCACTTGTGAACTAAAATACACATATCTTAGAAGAAGCTTGAATCCAAAAAATTCATCAAATTTTACTTATTTAAGTGATGGTATAAGATAGTCCGTATCTCTATTCATTGCCTATTGGCTATTAGTGAAATATGAAGATTCATAGCAATAGAAGCGACTAGAATTGAAGGCAGCTTACCTATCATTTGAGGCATTAAAAAATCCAGCCACCTAACAGTAAAAAATTCCAACACCTTGTGCATGTTTACAAGCTTTCGTCATCTAGCATGACATACAATTACAGACCTCAAATCAAGAAAAGTAAAAAAAATGACCAAGTGCAATGATCAAGAATCCTTACAATCTACATGGAAGAAAAAAGGAGCTAATGCTTTTGGTCAGAAATTTCCCAATTACATAGACAAAGGTAGAAGCATCCTTCGCTTCTTCTTCCGAGCAAGTCTTACTTTCTTGCTAATTTTCATTAATAAAAGCAATAGCATAGTAATGAATATAAAAATAATAGCTAGCCTCATGTGCCTAAAATATAACGAAACAGCTGAGAAAACAAGGAATGCCAGTATGACAAGTTCCCATATGACAAAGATTGCAACATCAACCCTGCAAACACAAAGGAAAAAAAGAAAAGGCACGCATTAAAAGTCGAGGACGGTGTGAAGTAATTAACTGAAAAATAACTGAATCTGGAAAAATGAATATCTAAGTTTGAAGACTTCCAACCTATATCAACAAAACAAGAACCAATTACCGTAGCAAATACCAATTATAATGTGATTCCAAGAATGACAATGTCAACCAGATAGTAGTTCCAAAAAGCAGCACGAATTATTATCTAGGTGAACTGAGATTATTGGGGGAACAAGTCCCACATACCAAACGGAGCTCATCACCAAGTAAGTGATAACTGACCGATGACCTCGCTAAAATCGTTACAATTTACTGATTATTTTGCATAGTTGACAACTTGACATGAAGCCCCTCTGTATTACTAATGATAAATCAGTTATTTTACAAACAAATAGGAGACTTTTAACCTTAGCTTCACTGGAAAAACCAACTTGAGTAGTTCTCACAGTGATTTATTGCATAAACTTTTATATGTACACTTGCTATTAGATTCTAGATCTGGAAATAGAAAGGCAGAATCTTCTAGCAGATTTGCTTTGAAGAGTTAAGATAAGCTCAAGGAAATCCTTCATTTGAATCTTGCGATGTCCCCAAAGTGGTAAACTTTTGAGCACAAAATCGAAGAAAGAGTTTCCATAAATTTGACCTAATTCAATAGACTCATTATTTGACCTAAATAGTTTTGCAATCCAAGGATAATCAAAATGCCATATGAGACATAGCTAGCTGCAAACCTGAGTGTATTGTCATTATGCACATTCAGACATGCTCCCGCATATAAACAGTTCAACTGAGTTGTAGTTAGATTATGATATACTAATGGCAGGTTTGCAGATGTTCCTAAATGCAACCAATATAACTGACTTGTATATTCAGTTTCAGACATTGATCTGTTTGTTTCCTTATTTAATATGAGGTCATTGTCTTTTTCGCTTCCATTTAGGTAAACTTCAATGATGGAGTTATAGGTGCTATGTAGAGAGTGCACACTAGATAGTTTGACCTTATAATGAATATCAACAGTTATCTCTAAGCTTTTTAAACCTTTTTCTATGAGATCATTGCCAAGGATTGCTCTTCTCACATTGCAAGTAATTGTTTCTCCTTTATTTTGCCATATATCTACTTGTGGGTATACCTAAACATACCCGGGGGGCGAGGAAGAGAACGCAGAGAAAGTTCTATCAGTTAACATTCTTATTAACAGCTCTTGAAAGACAAAACTATGTCTGTGAATTAAAATAATCATCTGCCATACTTGATACACAATTGCCAACATAAACTTCCAACTATTCAGCATGTCAGGAAACTTCTAGTTATGAACATTTGCTAATTGCTAACGTTAATCACAATCAACAGTATCAAAATTCAATTATGATTATATCATGTCCAGATTCTCTGATACCAATATTTAATTCCTCGATATTGAACAAAAGAGGCGCAGCACGTAAAACCCAAGATCATATATACTTATAGCAACAGTATTCAATAAACGCAGAACCTCACACCAATTCACCTAAAACTACGCAATCCCTTCCATAAACGATAATGAATGAAAGAAAACTAAAACAAGCTGCTATTAATAAAAACATGAGTAAATACCACAGAGACTAATTCCATTTTAAGAAAAAAATTGAGTACATACCTCGAAGAGGCGAGATTGGTTGTTGAGGAGAAAAAGGAAACGGAAGCCCAATCATGCTTCGACCGAATCTGATACTCTCTCAGCTGCTCCGCCAAATTTGATCGCGTAATCATTATCTCTGATCACACGCGCCGCCGCGCCTGGTTTCCTTCTCCCCCTTTCTCTACGCCGCCTCCTCTTCTACTACACGTGATTTATGATGTATTCGATACGCAATCGAATTCGGAACCAATCGAATCGTGTTGATGTGTGGAGGAGGTCGTCGACGGCAGAGAAGCTGACTACCGGCGACGGCGATCTTCAACTGACGATCGGGGATGGAATAAGGGAAATGAAGAGGAAAACAAAGAAACGTTTTCAATTTTTTAATAAAGATTTTATGTATGTTGTGATTTTTAACAACTGTACGAAATTACCCCTACATTAGTTGGAGCATCTAACAAAATATTGGACTTTGTTAAAATATTGGACTTTGTTATAAATTCCTGGACTAAATTGTAAAAAGAGAACAAGAAGAATTGATATTTTTTTTAACATTCAACAATATTATTACTATGTTCGCCCGCTAAAACATATTTCCTCCGTCCCATTATTCTTGGCTCATTTTCCTTTTTGAATCGTTCCACGTAGTATAACTCATTTTATTTTTTTGGCAAAAGTTACGGACAATTAACTTCACTAATTACATTCATAAAAAACCCTATGCATCCTAAACCTAATCATACGTCTCACCCACTATTCGCATCTCTCCTCTCGCACGTCTCTCTCCCACCTGTTGCCCCCATCTCCTCTCTTTCAATCATAGTTCTCCTCTCACAGTCTCACTCTCCGTCCCTCACTGTGAAAATCTGACACCACTCACTCTTTTTTTTTTTTCGTACCATCTTCTCATCGTGATGTATTGTTGTTTGATCTCTGTCGTGTGCAATTGTGCTTGATTGGTTTAATGCATGCAAGAGTATTTCGTTAATTAGATTATTTATTCCTTAAGTATTTTAAGATCGTTTCAGTTATCATTAGAATTTTTCTTCGTGTGACGTACGAATTGCATATTTCAAATTTGAGTTATTTGATATAAAAAATAGTAATTATATAGTGAGACAAAGAAATATGAAAATTCAAAAAATACATGATATTGCATTTTCTTTATATGCGATATTAAATTTAAAAAGTGCGTTACAGAGGGCTCGAACCTAAAACTTATAATTTCAAGCATTAACATTAACTAACAATCGGGCGATGATGGGTTCGAACTTAAGACCCTTGATTTCAATGCATGAACATTATGGAAACCTGTGTGCTGATATTATTTAGATGAGTACAATTATATGACCATTTTGAACACATCACCGTAGGGTTTAGATTATCCATTTATGATTTAGATTATTCATTTAGGGTGCTGCATGAATAGTACTTATGGTCATATTAGTGTCATATAATCTCTCTTATGTAGTGTTGCACGAATGGTACTTATGACCATATTAGTGTCATATACTTAGTTTTTTTTTTTTTTTTTGGTTGGCACATATGGCATTTTTTTTTGTTGGCACATATGGCACTAATAGTATCATATGTGTCTAACCTGCGCGCAAACCCGAATCCGGTCTGCCCTAATTAAGGGCAAAACAGTCTTAACACGTACTCCCTCCGTCCCAGTAATGAAGACGCACTTTTCTTATTGGGCTGTCCCAATAATAAAGACACACTTCTAAAAATAGGTAAAATTAGTGTATTAATCTAACACCCAATCTTGGTATAAATAACCTAAACCCTAATTTATTCTTTCATTCTCTCCCTCTCTCTCTCCACCTCCCGCACCCAACCTCGGCCACCCATATCCGTCGGACGCCGACCACCAGAAAATCCAGCGATAGCAGCGGCGCCCCTTCCCACCACCGTCCTGAGCCGCCGAACCACCGTCCTGAGCCTCTGAACCACCACCACGCGGCTCCAGCCTCTCTCTCTCTCTCTCTCTCTCTCTCCGATGGCAGCAGCCATCGCACAACCCCTAATTTCGGAACCTATGGGTTTGATTTGAGAGAGGAAGAGAAGGCGGATCTGGTTCTAGGTTCGATTTGAGAGAGAAAAAGAGAGGCTTCGCTCGAGATACATGGCGGACCCAGATCCGGCAAACCACCACCGCCTTGTGCAGCCGAACCACCACCACACAGCTCCGGCCTCTTTCTCTCTCCGATGGCAGCAGCCATGCCAATTTTTAATTTGCAGTCACATATTTGATGCTAAATTTTTTGGATAATTTGCGATTTCTAAGTTTGATTTTCTGGGTTCGATTTTTGGCGGCTTAACAGAGAGAATCGACGATGGCGGTCGACGGCGGCGGCGATGGTCGGCGGTGGTGGTCAGAAAAAATGAGAGAGAGAGAGAGAGTGATTGGAGAATTAAAATAATTTAAAATAAAATTAAATAAAGCCCCTAAACAACTTCTTAATCAAATACCCACAACACTTTATTCCTTAAACTACCTCACCTTAATCTCCGTGCCTGATAAACATGCATTTTTACCTCTTGGTGTGTCATATTTGATGTTTAGTTATGAGGATTTTGTGTGTTTGATGGTTTATTTGAGCTTAAATTGGTTTATGGTCAAGAACTTGTCACTTGCTTGTTGTTTTTTCTTGCGTTTTGAGATTGGTGTGCTGTTTAGTGCCTGTATCTGTACTCTACTTCTTGGGGATGAGTACCGCTGGTACTCTTCCACATTTGTGTTTCTTAATGAATTTATTTACTTTTCAAAAAAAAAATGATGAAGCAGAATTTGAAAGAATTGGCTGAAATAGAAGTTGTAGTTCGCCTCGAGAGGAGTTCGTGAGGGCAAACGGATCGTAAATCGGAGTTCGGACGAGGGAGAACGAGCCAAAACAAAATTGCTGCGCAAAGTTGTCAGAACCTCGTGGCGCCTCATGCGGGCTGGGAGCGCGGCCGTGCCTCGGGCCGCGTGACAGCACAGATTTTGCGCGATTTTTCTATTATTTCAGCTATTTTTCGATCCTACACGATTTTGACCTAGGGCATATTAATACTCCCCAAAAACATATTGAAATGACCTTTTATCACTTTTATTATATTTTACTTTTCCTGAGACCTAAGAGAGACGGAGAACGGAGCAAGAGCAAGAACTGAAGATTCTCAATTCTACTACGATTTCATTGTTGAATGTTTTACAATTTTATTGAGATATTGATTTTTAGTCATATGTCTATGTGTGGCTAAAATCCCTTTTTCCCAGGGTTTAGGGAGTAGACATGATTTGAATTTCTGACTGTTTGATTCAATTAATTGAGATTGTTATTCCTTTTTATGTTCTTGTTATAATTGTTTGCTTTATTGATTGGCCACCAGTTTAGCATAATCATAGGTTTTAATTTGATATCGGGAGATAATAATTATTACCTGAACTAAGAACATAGAACACATATATTTAATTATAAAGGGAATTGATATTTGTGAGGGCATTAATCCTATGAGCTTTTAGGAGTTGCATGTTAGAAGTGCGATCCGAGGACGGTAGCCTTGCATGTAATCAACGGTTTGTATGCCACGGGAGTGGGTATGAACTAGCTTAGAGATTGCCTTAGGAATCATCTTATTAATTGAATTGAACATGTTAGTTAGGAAAATCTGTTGAAACTTTTGCCTTGAGAAATCTTCTCTTATCTGTTTCTCTGTTTCGCAGCTTGATTTATTTTGTTTCTAGTATTTATTTATTTTTTTAGTTTTAAAAACAAAACTCTTAATTTCGTTTGTCCAGATAGAGTAAAATAATCTAGGATATGCATTGATAATAATTAGTCTATGTGGAATACGACATTGCTTGCTACTGTACACAATTGCACCCGTACACTTGCGGCGTGCCAAATAAAATAGCGAACAAGTTTTTGGCGCCGTTGCCGGGGACTGATTTTTATCAGTACTATCTGTTGATTGTTTGAGACTAATCTGGATTTTATTTTTGTTATTTACTTTTTTATGTTCTTTGTTTTTCCTGTGGTTCTAATTCTTGTGTTTGGAGCTTTCCAGGTAGTGAATGAACACACGATCTCTGGATCAAAATCTTCAAGAGGAAGATTCTTATCAGAATCTTCATCTTGAAGATTTTGATCCAGAGATTGAAGCCACGCTCCACCTCAACAACAGCAAGAAAAGAGAAGCCACACTAGACACGATGGCTGCCACTGCAGAAGAAGTCCGGGCATTGAGAGAACAGCTGCAGACGTTGTTGGATGCTCAGAAAGATGCTGGCGCGCAGAAACTGTAACACCCCGATTTTTCCTAATAGGATTTCCCGAGAATACTTGAACTTAGAATATTATTTAAGTGAATTCTCGCCCGGATAAAATTTTTGTAGATAAAAAAAAGGGTATTTCTTTTAATAAAAGATTTTATCAAATTTTACCAAAAGAGATTAAATGCAAATACGTGACTATTTGAATTTATTTCATATTAACACCAAACGAGCTCAAAGGAAATGATCTTACATTTTATTTTATTTTCATTTACTTTTAATTTGAGTTGGACCTATTTGAGTTGGGCATATTTAATTTTTTTTAAGATTGTCTATATATTTTTAGGCCCATTTTTATATGTGTATACCAGCCCACATATTAGTGTAAATTGATTTTATTTATTTAATTTGTTTTTGGTGAGTGATTAACGTATTGTATTCTCATTAAATCACCAAATCTGCTCAGCCATGTTTCACCCTGCAATTCACCACATTGTGAACCAATCACTTTACATGCATCTGCAATCCACCACATTTTGAACCAATCACCTTACATGCATTTTTCTCTCATGGAATAAATCTGCCAAAACTCAAGATTAGATCATTCACAGCAAATACTATTATCATCAGCTTCTCTTCCCTCTCCAAAAATCCATTCAAATCACAAGTATCCCTTCAAGAAAGTTCTGTTCCAAAAATCAAAAATCTGATACTCCATACATCACAAAGACAAAGAACACAGTCTGTAAGTATATATATTTCTCAAGTGTTTTGCCCATTTCATAAGAAAAGATTGAATTTTTGCATAAGAAAAAGACTGAATTTTGCATAAGAAAATATTACAATTTTTCCTTCACCTTTTCAAGAAATTAGAAGGTTAGAATGAGATAGGGGTTTTGAGGTGATTTTGGGGAGGGGTGTTGGCCGGCGGTTTTAGCCGGAGAAGCAGAGCAGCATCGGCTGCTCGGCGTAGCAGGAGGAGGCGGCGCCGGCGCTGCTGCTGCTGTTGTGCTGTTGTCGGACGGAGGTGGTGGTGGCGAGGACGGCGCGGCGGTCCTTCGGGGTGCTGCTGCTCGCCCGGCCGAGAGGAAGAAAGAAGAGGAGGCGGCAGCTGCTGCCGTGCTGCTGTCGACGCGGCGCCGGCGGTGGCTTCCCCTGCCGTCGACGGAGAAGAGGGAGAGAGAGAGAGAGGAGAAGAGAGATGGCTGGGAGAAGAGAGAGAGAGAGGAGAAGAGAGAGGACTGGGAGAAGAGAGAGAAGTCAGAGGAGAGAGAGAGGGGCAGGCTGCCGGCCTCCGTCGGGCGGCGCCGCCGTCCGGCGGCGGCGGCAGTAGCGTGAAGAGGGAGAGATGGAAAGGGAGAGGGTGCGTGTGGTGTGTGTGTGTGCGTCTGTGTGCGTGTGTTTGTGGGTGTGTGTGTGTGTGTGATTTTCTTTTAATAAAGGAAATGAGTTGTGGGCTAGGGCTTTAATATTGGGCTATTAATATTTTGGGCTTATATTTTAATTCAAGATGGGTTTGATTTAATAAAAGTATTGGGCTGCATTTTTATTTTAGATGTTGGGCTGATTTAATTTTTGTTAAATCATGCTTTGCTTAAAATTATTTAGTTAAGTCCTTAATCAATTGATTTATTAATAAGACTATTTATTTTATTAAGTGTGATTATTTACTTTATGTGATTTCGAAATATGATATGAATTTGCATAGTGAATAATGCAATAAAAATATTTTGATAATTTTGATTTTTTTTAAGATTTTAAATTGAGTTTTGAAAATCCGGGCGTAGAATATTAAGATTTAGCAGATTGTAGAATCGTTAGCTCATGAGATATTTTGAGACCTATTAAGATTATATTGTCTTGTAGGTCCACTTGAGAGAAGGAATTAGCTTTGCTTTTACAAGAAGAGAATTGTACATCTTTTATCTACAGACTTGTCCTATCAAGGTGGGTTTTATTTTCCAAAGTATGCTTTGAGTTATTGAGCTCTACTTGTTTTATGCAAATGCAAATGAATGTCCATGTTAAAATGTTTCTTATATCTCTATTGTTTAAAGTGCTCCTATGTTATCTAACGATCGGGTCCTAGCCGGCGTAGCGATTGGATCGCCCTGGTTAGGATTGTGTACACACAAAGGGGTATTGTGGGCTGCTCCCACTTGCCTCAGACTGTCAGATTTGGGTTACTCCCATTTCTGAAACATGCATGGTAGTGGACCTCTGTGGGCTGCTCCCACATGTTCACATTATAGGTGAAGCACCAATAGAGAAAAGACTGGAAATGGATCCACAAATTTATTTTAAGTATGCATGGAATGCTTTCAAATATTTCTATGTTATACTGTTCATAGCATGGATTATTCTTTTAAATGGATTTTCAAATGTTTTCAAATGGCTAAATCCACTGAGTATATTAGTACTCAGCCCTGCAATTGTTTTCAAAACCTTTTGCAGGTTGAGCGGCAGGTGGTGTTGTGCGAGGCTGAGGGAGGATGTTGCTGTAGTTCCATATAATAATTTCCGCTGCCATAATATTCACTTAGGTGGATATCTTTTGAGATTGACTCTTTAAATATTCTAAGCCTAATTATTATGAACCCTTTTGGCAATCGCATTCTAGCAATTGAACCTCGCATATATGTATGTCTAGTATGAAGTGTTATCTTGTTGTCTCAGAACTCCGAACTTTTGATCCTGGTTGGGAAAATTTCTATCCTAATTGTTGTACTTATTATCCTTCAATTGTGGCACTCCTTTATTAACAATGTATTACCCGAATCTAAGAACATATCACCCATTTTATTCTAACAAAGTCTAGCAAATCCCATTAAGTAGTCGTTTCCTATTCTCCCGGGAGTCGGGCTGTTACAGATGGTATCAGAGCGAAAGTTCTTGGCTCTGAGACCACAAGTTCATTGATGTTGAGTCTAGGATATCATCTCTAGGCTTCTAAAGTTTATACAACAACCCTCAGCTCGTCGTCACACTGCCCTCAACCAAGGTATGTTAAACATGTTTTCAAAAATGTTTACTGAAATGCATGCACCGCATGAATATTTTAATAGAACATGCTAAGATTGAATATGCACTGAGATGGAACATGCACTATGATTGAACATGCATTGAGATGAACATGTATTGAGACTGAACATGCATAGAGACGGGACACGCATTGAGATTGAACATGCACTGAGACTGAACATGCATTGTAACAGAGCATGTATTGAAACTACAAACGTGTTGAGACTGAACATGCTTTAAGAACGAATGTGTTTTAAGATTGAATGCATTGATATGAATTGTGACTGAACATACACTGAAGCGGATCATGTATGGAGACGTCCGTACACTGAAACGCAACATGTATGGAACCTTAACCTATATTGAGACTAAACATGAATTTGAGATTGAAAACATTTTTATCATGCAAGACTATGTGCGAACTTGATTTGAATAAGGAAATGTTGCATAACTGCATGATATGCAATTTATTACCATGAGATGATTCAACCACTATCTGTTATTACAAGTTTTAGTTAGGTTATGAACCTAGAAATGATATGATGACAGACTATAGTTGCTTAGTGAACTGATGAAGGATATCTTTAGATTTTTATGATAAGAGGATTTTAGAGGACATGAACAAACTAGAAATAGAAAGGACTATACATTGAAAGCACTGAACATAGACAGAGAGAACATAGAAAGTATAGAATGACAAAAACATAGAAAGATGATCAAGGAAGGGTAAACCATAGAAAGTCAGAATACGAAAGTTAGAATATCAAAGCACGATACATGAAAGGATGACTTGAAGACAACCAACGATCGATTCAGACAATAGAAGGATCCTTATGTCACCAGTATCAAAAAAAAATTTATTAGAAAGAATGAAGAAGGAGTCCAACATTATTAATTGAATGCAGAATGGCTGGTGAAGGAGAAAGAGGACCTAACCCTGAAGGACATGCGCCACGAATTATACCAGAGCGTAGTGTGGAAGAAAGGTTTCGCAAGCATAATCCACCAACTTTTGATGGCCTCGGTGATCCTCTGGATGCCGAGAGATGGGTAAGAGCTACTGAAAGGATACTCAACCACGTTGGCTGTGGGGATAGGGAGAAACTCACATGCGCAATTTTTCAACTCGTTGATGAGGCTGAATTCTGGTGGGAATCGGTGCGACGAACCTTGACCCCTGAACAATGGGAGGTGTACACGTGGAATGATTTTAAAGAAAGATTGTATGAAAAGTATATCCCTGGATGCTATAGGAAGAAGAAACAGGATGAATTTTGGAATTTACGACAAGGAAGTATGACGGTCACTGAGTACGACCGAATGTTTAACCAGCTTTCACGATATGCTCCACATCTAGTTGACACAGATGAGAAATGTGCAGAAAAGTTTCGACAAGGTCTGCGGCTTGAGATAGCCGTTCCACTAGCAAGTCAGGGAGCGCTAACATATGCTCAATCTTTGAGCAGGGCCCTAAACATCGAAGCAATACTACCAAAAGAAAAAGAGAATGTGTTAGCACAAGCACCGACCCAAGACTATGGAAAAATGAAACGTAAATGGGAAAACGGAAATGAAGGAAACCCAGGAAAAAGGAAGCAACCATGGAGAGGAAATCGGCAACAACAACAAGGACATGCGGAAGGAAAGCCGTTATGTCCAACATGTCAGAAAAATCACTATGGTGAATGTAAGAGAGGTTCCAACGACTGCTTTAGGTGCAAGCAACCAGGGCATTTCGCCAGAGACTGTCCAAACAATAATGAGAACATGAGAATTCCACAACCTCATAACTTTGCCCCTCAAAGGCAAAATCCGGTACCAATTGGCAATGAACGACCAAATCAGAGAGAACCTGCACATGCTAGGGCTTATGCTCTTAACCAGCAACAAGCAGCTCAAGCACCTGAAGATTTAGAAGGTACAATCGTCATAAATTGACGTATCTGCTTTAACATCAAGAGCTTCATACTTTTATCTCTACATGCATGTTAAACGTTAAGTTTAAAACCTATGATGGTGGAAGCTTTCGAGATGATATATAGAGAATGATAAGGAAGCATGACACGTTAGTCATATTGAGATTCAGAAAATGAGAAGAGATTGATGGACATATTCGATCGAAAGATCAAACTTTATGGGGCAAGCGGATTATTTTGCCTTTATAGAACTACTACAAACGAGAAAGTATGTGTAGACTAGAAGTCGAGTTTACTGGCCAGGATATACCAAATTTCGAGGACGAAATTATTTTTTTTAGAGGGGAAGGATGTAACACCCCGATTTTTCCTAATAGGATTTCCCGAGAATACTTGAACTTAGAATATTATTTAAGTGAATTCTCGCCCGGATAAAATTTTTGTAGATAAAAAAAAAGGGTATTTCTTTTAATAAAAGATTTTATCAAATTTTACCAAAAGAGATTAAATGCAAATACGTGACTATTTGAATTTATTTCATATTAACACCAAACGAGCTCAAAGGAAATGATCTTACATTTTATTTTATTTTCATTTACTTTTAATTTGAGTTGGACCTATTTGAGTTGGGCATATTTAATTTTTTTTAAGATTGTCTATATATTTTTAGGCCCATTTTTATATGTGTATACCAGCCCACATATTAGTGTAAATTGATTTTATTTATTTAATTTGTTTTTGGTGAGTGATTAACGTATTGTATTCTCATTAAATCACCAAATCTGCTCAGCCATGTTTCACCCTGCAATTCACCACATTGTGAACCAATCACTTTACATGCATCTGCAATCCACCACATTTTGAACCAATCACCTTACATGCATTTTTCTCTCATGGAATAAATCTGCCAAAACTCAAGATTAGATCATTCACAGCAAATACTATTATCATCAGCTTCTCTTCCCTCTCCAAAAATCCATTCAAATCACAAGTATCCCTTCAAGAAAGTTCTGTTCCAAAAATCAAAAATCTGATACTCCATACATCACAAAGACAAAGAACACAGTCTGTAAGTATATATATTTCTCAAGTGTTTTGCCCATTTCATAAGAAAAGATTGAATTTTTGCATAAGAAAAAGACTGAATTTTGCATAAGAAAATATTACAATTTTTCCTTCACCTTTTCAAGAAATTAGAAGGTTAGAATGAGATAGGGGTTTTGAGGTGATTTTGGGGAGGGGTGTTGGCCGGCGGTTTTAGCCGGAGAAGCAGAGCAGCATCGGCTGCTCGGCGTAGCAGGAGGAGGCGGCGCCGGCGCTGCTGCTGCTGTTGTGCTGTTGTCGGACGGAGGTGGTGGTGGCGAGGACGGCGCGGCGGTCCTTCGGGGTGCTGCTGCTCGCCCGGCCGAGAGGAAGAAAGAAGAGGAGGCGGCAGCTGCTGCCGTGCTGCTGTCGACGCGGCGCCGGCGGTGGCTTCCCCTGCCGTCGACGGAGAAGAGGGAGAGAGAGAGAGGAGAAGAGAGATGGCTGGGAGAAGAGAGAGAGAGAGGAGAAGAGAGAGGACTGGGAGAAGAGAGAGAAGTCAGAGGAGAGAGAGAGGGGCAGGCTGCCGGCCTCCGTCGGGCGGCGCCGCCGTCCGGCGGCGGCGGCAGTAGCGTGAAGAGGGAGAGATGGAAAGGGAGAGGGTGCGTGTGGTGTGTGTGTGTGCGTCTGTGTGCGTGTGTTTGTGGGTGTGTGTGTGTGTGTGATTTTCTTTTAATAAAGGAAATGAGTTGTGGGCTAGGGCTTTAATATTGGGCTATTAATATTTTGGGCTTATATTTTAATTCAAGATGGGTTTGATTTAATAAGAGTATTGGGCTGCATTTTTATTTTAGATGTTGGGCTGATTTAATTTTTGTTAAATCATGCTTTGCTTAAAATTATTTAGTTAAGTCCTTAATCAATTGATTTATTAATAAGACTATTTATTTTATTAAGTGTGATTATTTACTTTATGTGATTTCGAAATATGATATGAATTTGCATAGTGAATAATGCAATAAAAATATTTTGATAATTTTGATTTTTTTTAAGATTTTAAATTGAGTTTTGAAAATCCGGGCGTAGAATATTAAGATTTAGCAGATTGTAGAATCGTTAGCTCATGAGATATTTTGAGACCTATTAAGATTATATTGTCTTGTAGGTCCACTTGAGAGAAGGAATTAGCTTTGCTTTTACAAGAAGAGAATTGTACATCTTTTATCTACAGACTTGTCCTATCAAGGTGGGTTTTATTTTCCAAAGTATGCTTTGAGTTA
Source organism: Salvia miltiorrhiza (assembly GCF_028751815.1). Lineage (NCBI taxonomy): Eukaryota > Viridiplantae > Streptophyta > Magnoliopsida > Lamiales > Lamiaceae > Salvia > Salvia miltiorrhiza. The sequence goes on from NC_080387.1 coordinate 53,002,514, forward strand.
TTGAGCTCTACTTGTTTTATGCAAATGCAAATGAATGTCCATGTTAAAATGTTTCTTATATCTCTATTGTTTAAAGTGCTCCTATGTTATCTAACGATCGGGTCCTAGCCGGCGTAGCGATTGGATCGCCCTGGTTAGGATTGTGTACACACAAAGGGGTATTGTGGGCTGCTCCCACTTGCCTCAGACTGTCAGATTTGGGTTACTCCCATTTCTGAAACATGCATGGTAGTGGACCTCTGTGGGCTGCTCCCACATGTTCACATTATAGGTGAAGCACCAATAGAGAAAAGACTGGAAATGGATCCACAAATTTATTTTAAGTATGCATGGAATGCTTTCAAATATTTCTATGTTATACTGTTCATAGCATGGATTATTCTTTTAAATGGATTTTCAAATGTTTTCAAATGGCTAAATCCACTGAGTATATTAGTACTCAGCCCTGCAATTGTTTTCAAAACCTTTTGCAGGTTGAGCGGCAGGTGGTGTTGTGCGAGGCTGAGGGAGGATGTTGCTGTAGTTCCATATAATAATTTCCGCTGCCATAATATTCACTTAGGTGGATATCTTTTGAGATTGACTCTTTAAATATTCTAAGCCTAATTATTATGAACCCTTTTGGCAATCGCATTCTAGCAATTGAACCTCGCATATATGTATGTCTAGTATGAAGTGTTATCTTGTTGTCTCAGAACTCCGAACTTTTGATCCTGGTTGGGAAAATTTCTATCCTAATTGTTGTACTTATTATCCTTCAATTGTGGCACTCCTTTATTAACAATGTATTACCCGAATCTAAGAACATATCACCCATTTTATTCTAACAAAGTCTAGCAAATCCCATTAAGTAGTCGTTTCTTATTCTCCCGGGGGTCGGGCTGTCACAGAAACAGGCCCCAATCAATGAGGCGTTCACCCCGCAATACTATTTTCACGAGCCTCCAAGAGTCAACGCAAATAATTTTGAGCTCAAGACTGGTTTAATCATGATGGTGCAACAAAACCAGTATGGAGGCAAAGCTGTGGAAGATCACAATGCGCATCTAGCGCAATTCCTGGAGCTGTGCAGCACTGTTAAGATGAATGGAGTCCCTGATGACATTATACGAATCCGCCTTCTCCCATTCTCACTCAGGGATAAGGCAAAGTCGTGGTATCAAACTCTACAGCTGGGAGCCAATCCAGTATGGGGGGACCTAGCAGATCTTTTCCTACGGAAGTTTCATCCTCCTAGGCTTACTTTGAAGTTGAAGATGGACATTCTTCAATTTCAGCAATTTGATGGGGAGACTTTGGCTGAAACATGGGAAAGATACCAGGAGAAGCTGAGGAAGTGCCCGTCCCATGGCTTTGATGAGGGGACTCTGGTGGTATTGTTTTACAATGAGTGTGGTGAACGTGCGAGAATGTTTATGGATACAGCAGCTGGAGGTTCTCTGCTCAAGAAAGGGAGCTCGGAGACAATGGAGATCATTGAAAGCATGGCTACTACAAGTTATCAATGGCCATCAAAGAGAGTTCAGTTGAAGAAAGTTGCTGCTGCGTCCAGCTCAGATCCCATGGCATTGATTTTGACTCAGCTGGCAAAGATGAACTCGAAAATCAATGCTATGACTGTTGGCAATTCTGAGCCAGCTGTAGAGATCCCGACAGGCGTAGAAGACGTCAACTATATTAATGGCAGAAACTACGGGAGATTTCAGCACGGGCAACAAAGCGGGTATAATAATGGACAACAGCTTCATCATGGAGGGCGTCCACATCCGAATTTGGCGTATGGGAATCCCAACAATGCAATTCAACCTCCACCAGGCTTCTCAGTAACCAATGGAATGATAAATGAAGAGAAGAAGCCGAATCTAGAGGAGTTGCTGATGAAGTTCATGTCCAAATCCGATGAGAGGATGGAAAAGCTAGAGTCCAATGCAGTTGTTGTGGGGACTCAAATGAAGATGTTCGAGACCCAATTGGGTCAAATAGCCACCGCCGTCAACAAACTCCAACAGTCGGGTAATCTCATAAACAATGCCAAGGTGAATCTAAAGGAGCAGTGCATGGCCATTGGATTGAAGAATGAAGCCACCTCTGAAGGTAGCCATGGATCTCGTGAGATGGAGAGAGAAGAGCTATCGTGGAGAGTCCATGAGGAAGGCCGACGACTTCCACCTCATCTGCGTCCTCCTGGGTGGATGTCGTTTCCCCAGCGTCATTTTAAGATGGTTGATCTGCCGAGCGGGACTACACAGGAAGGGGCCATGACGGCAAAAGATGAGAATGCACAGCTGATTGAAGAAAGAGCTGAGGAGGTCACTGTTGAGGTTTCTGGCAGAAAGAAAGATGAAAAGCAAAAAGCTACTTCGCCAGCAACTGTGACTACACCTCTCCCTTAGCGCCATAAGAAAAAGAGGGGGCAAGAGCAGTTCTCCAAGTTCTTAGAGATCTTCAGGAAAGTACATATTAATATTCCATTGGTGGAAGCACTGCAGGAGATGCCGCAGTATGCCAAATTCCTCAAGGACATAGTCTCGCGAAAGAAGAAGTTGGGAGAGTTTGAGACGGTGAATCTCAATGAAGAATGCAGCGCGATTCTGCAGAGGAAGCTGTCGGCGAAGGTCCAAGATCCGGGCAGCTTCACACTTTCCTGCATTATTGGAGGCCAGCATTTTGGAAGGTCACTCTGCGACCTGGGGGCGAGTATAAATCTCATGCCTCTATCTGTTTTTCAGCAGCTGGCGATTAGAGAGTTGAAGCCGACATCTATGAGGCTACAAATGGCGGACAGGTCGGTCACATATCCTCATGGAATTGTGGAGAATGTGCTCGTGAAGGTGGGGGATTTTATTCTCCCTGCAGATTTTGTGGTTTTAGACATTGAGGACGACAACAAAATTCCTCTGATTTGGGGGCGCCCGTTCCTTGCAACGGGAAGAGCTTTAATTGATGTGGAGAAAGGAGAGCTCACGCTGCGAGTTCATGATGAAAGCCAAACATTCCATGTCTATGAACCATGCCACATCCACAAAGATGAAGTGCCCAAGAAAGCTAAAGATCCGGGCAAGGTAAGTGTTGATGTATTTAATACATTTGATGCGGATCCTTCTTCTTGGCAGGACCCAGGTGATCGGAAGTTTAAAGGAGGAGTTTTGGATGAAAAGCATGGAGCAGGGAGCAGCTGGTCGCAGCACTGCTTGCACCAGCCACCTTGAAGAGGTTGTTGTTCTGTCGAGCTAACGACGTTAAAAATAGCGCTTATTGGGAGGTAACCCAATTTTTGGTTAGTTTGTTCCTTTTCGTTTGTTTGTTTGTTTGTTTTCGTGCCCCACAAATCCTTTTCAAACTTATTCTCCTTGGTGGTGAACAAGTTTGGGGGGATGTGTCTTTGTGGGTGCACTGTTTGCTTTGGTTGTTCTTGTTTGTTTTGTCGTTGAGTTTTCTTAGTCTTGCTTTGGTGGTTTCTTTGTGATGTTACCTTGATGATGATGTGAGTAGTGTAGAGATTAGTTGGATAATTGGCTTATGATGATTTCTGCTTTAAAATTGTGATGTTGCATGTGTTTGTGTTGATATTGTTGAGATTGAGCATGATTGATGAATGATAAGCATGGTCTCTATGTGTTTGCAATCAATGAAATAAGCTGTGAGATTTGAGCCTTGACTGTCACCATTTTACAGTCTTATTTCTTATTCTTGAGTGATTGTTCGAGCATGCTTGTGTCTTACTAGAACTTGTCTTGGTTTTTCCCTCGAGGTCACATAGTGTGTTTAATAACTTTGAGATGATAGAAGGTCATCTTTGCTAGCTTATTTATCCCTTATTTGTCCTATATCTTTATATGATCCTAGTTCACCCCATTTGAGCCTTATTTTTCCATATTCTTTGATTTAGCTATGGGTGGGAGCTTGGAGACTTTTTTTTATAGGAGATAATTGGGTTGTGAAGATGAATGATCATGAGTATGTTTTGTGGTTTTAAATTGAAAATCCTAGTACCCTACAAGTTGTTAAAAGAAAAAAAAATGGTGGAGAAAAGAAAAAAAAAAGAGAAAAGAATTGGAAAAAAAATGGGTACATAAGATGCATTAGAGAGACATAATGTTAGGAGAAATAATTGTTGAGTTGTGATGGTTCTCGTATTGAAAATTTTGGTTTTATGGGAGGTGGAGGATTGTGTTGAGTAAGAATGCTATAAGGTTGGTGATTGTGCTACATTGAGAGTATTTATTAGTCACTTAGCCAAATATATCCTACCCTACCAAAGAGCCTACATTACAACCCTCAATAAAGACATTTTTTATCTTGGTTATAGGAGCACACATTGAGTGGTGGAGAGGTGAGACGATTGACAAGCTTATGGTTAAGTATTTGTTTTGCTTGAACTGAGCGTATACACGTCCATGTTGATTGACACACTTGAGAGTTGAGAGATCTTAAATTCTTTATCTTTTTTGTCAGGATTGCAAGTCATTGAGACCACAATTTGAAGTTTGTCATGAGTAGGGATGGCAACGGGCCGGATCTGGACCGGGTCTGGCCAATACCAGATCCAGATCCGTTTTCATATACTAGATCCAGATCCAGATCCAGATCCGTAGATCTGAAAATTTTGGATCCAGATCCAGATCCGTCAGATCCGCGGGTCCACGGGTCCAGATCCATGGATCTACTATTTTTAAATTAAAATTAAAAAATTTCACAAAATCAACAATATCTAATTTCCATCATGAAAAATATAACACAAAATACTTTTATCTAATTACTTTTAGTTTTTATTCTTTTGAATATAATTTATTTATTATTTTTAATTTAGTTAATATTATTAGTAAACTGAATATAAAATATAAAAAATATATATAAAATAAAACGGATCCACGGGTCGGATCTGGGCCGGATCCGGATCTACAATTTTAAGATCCAGATCCAGATCTGTTTTCAAAACTGAGATCCAGATCCAGATCCAGATCCGTCGGGTCCAAAAAATTGAGATTCAGATCCGTAAAAACGGATCTGGATCCACGGATCTGGACCGGGTCCAAGATCCACTGCCATCCCTAGTCATGAGTGTGATATCTTGATGATTGGAGATACAAATGCATGTTGGTATTTTTGTTGACAAATCTGAAGCCACAATGTTATCCACTTTTCTCTACGCTCTTGTTGATTCATTCTTGGTTCATCTTTGTTTTGTCCGAGGACGGACAATAGTTCAAGTTTGGGGGGTTGATAAACATGCATTTTTACCTTTTGGTGTGTCATATTTGATGTTTAGTTATGAGGATTTTGTGTGTTTGATGGTTTATTTGAGCTTATATTGGTTTATGGTCAAGAACTTGTCACTTGCTTGTTGTTTGAACGAATTTTCAGAAATGATGAAGCAGAATTTGGAAGAATTGGCTGAAATAGAAGTTGTAGTTCGCCTCGAGGGGAGTTCGTGAGCGCAAACGGATCGTAAATCGGAGTTCGGACGAGGGAGAACGAGCCAAAACAAAATTGTTACGCAAAGTTGTCATAACCTCGTGGCGCCTCATGCGGGCTGGGCGCGCGGCCGCGTGACAGCACAGATTTTGCGCGATTTTTCTATTATTTCAGCTATTTTTCGATCTTACACGGTTTTGACCTATATTTTTAGACCTATGACATATAAATACTCCCCAGAAACATATTGAAAGGACCTTTTATCATTTTTATCATATTTTACTTTTCTTGAGACCTGAGAGAGACGGAGACGGAGAACGGAGCAAGAGCAAGAACTGAAGATTCTCAATTCTACTACGGTTTCATTGTTGAATGTTTTACAATTTTATTGAGATATTGATTTTTAGTCATATGTCTATGTGTGGCTAAAATCCCTTTTTCCCAGGGTTTATGGAGTAGACATGATTTGAATTTCTGACTGTTTGATTCAATTAATTGAGATTGTTATTCCTTTTTATGTTATTGTTATAATTGTTTACTTTATTGATTGGCCACCAGTTTAGCATAATCATAGGTTTTAATTTGATATCGGGAGATGATAATTATTACTTGAACTAAGAACATAGAACACATATATTTAATTCTAAAGGGAATTGATATTTGTGAGGGCGTTAATCCTATGAGCTTTTAGGAGTTGCATGTTAGAAGTGCGATCTGGGGACGGTAGCCTTGCATGTAATCAACGGTTTGTATGCCACGAGAGTGGGTATGAACTAGCTTAGAGATTGCCTTAGGAATCATCTTATTAATTGAAATGAACATGTTAGTTAGGAAAATCTGTTGAAACCTTTGACTTGGGAAATCTTCTCTTATCTGTTTCTCTGTTTCGCAGCATGATTTATTTTGTTTCCAGTATTTATTTATTTTTTTTAGTTTTAAAAACAAAACTCTTAATTTCGTTTGTCCAGATAGAGTAAAATAATCTAGGATAGGCATTGATAATAATTAGTCTATGTGGAATACGACCTTGCTTGCTATTGTACACAATTGCACCCGTACACTTGCGGCGTGTCAAATAAAATAGCGAACAGTGCCCAAATGAAGTGTGTCTTCATTATTGAGACGGAGGGAGTAATAAATGGCCAGATTTTGTATTTTTTCAATTAGTGACCATATTGTGTTTCCTTCTCCAAAATGACTATTTCAAAAGCGCTCTCATTTATGAACTTATGTATTGTTTTTTGTCATTGGATGACCCACCTCCTTAACAACTTTTTCTAAACCTACTTTTATTTTTAATCCACTTACAATTACTTTAACGTTACCCATATAAATTTACTTTTACTTCACACTTACTTTAAGAACTTTTTAAAAATTCGTGTCCCCCTCAAACGAGACTCTATTTCGGAGTGTGTACTTAATTCTCATACATTATCGAGCATCAAATTGTGCATTGAATTGTTTCTCAAGTCTTAATATTTGTGTATTAATTGCTCATTCATTATAATTTGAAAATAAACAATCAAATAAATTAAATTTATGTGTTCAAGACGTAAATTTCAAATCTACAATTAAATCTCAACAAATTGACCATAATTAATTATGATTAACCACCATTTATAATCGGTCTTTCGGACAAATCTTACATATCACAATCTAATTGATTGATGTTATCTAACAAAAGTACGAAGTCTTATTAAACAAAATAATTTACATTTGTTCAGAAAAACAATTTATAGTCACTTAATTCAACTATTAACCTTAATAATAAATTTAATCAACTATGCTCGAGTCGACCATAATATCTTACAACGCTCAGGCTGCACGGCACCATCACACTGACTACTTTGTCTATAGTGGCCCCATTGTCGTCGATCAAAGTCGGTCACGCGCTCACCGTACACCTGAGCCCCACACGATCATTTCTCCGAGCACCGAGAACCTCTGGAAGCATCGACCGCTTACATTCCGCCACGTGTCCTGCTAATTACGTGCCACCCGAGTTTCAATTTCAGCTAGTAGTTCACGAAATAAAATATCTAATCCAATCAAAGGGCTGACGTTGTGGGCCCAAATGTAGCAGCTGTTGTCCACGTGGCCTCTTATGAGTGGACACTACCGACATCTATATTCCTCTACATTCTTCCTTTTCTGGTCAGCATCTTCTACTATTGACAAGTGGGTTTTTAATATTTCCTTTTATTTGAGCTTCTCCTTTTATTTTATGCCTAATTAGTTGTAATGAATGAATGATTGTCTCTTGAATTATAGTATAAAAAATATAAAAATCAACAGTTTGCCGTGTTCGGATACTACACTACTTAGATTTGATGTCAAAGTTCCACATATTATCTTAATTGACATGCAGTGGTACTATAATATTAAAATAGTATTGATTTTGCCACATTAAGATATATTCCCTCCATCTCTAAAATAACATCCTCTTTTTCTTTTTTCTATTTTGGGACGTCCCTCAAATAATTTTCTCTTTCTTTCTTTTCATTTTTGGACACCTACCGCACCACTAATAATACTTTATTTATTCTTACTTTTAACTTTTCACCACTTTCAATACTAATTATAACACTTTTCACAACTTTCAATAATAATTATATCATTTTTTCTGCACTATCAATACACTTTACAACTTTTTATTAAAACTCGTGTCGTCCCCAAAGAGGAAGCCATTTCAGGGACGGAGGGAGTATTGATTTTGAAAAGTTATAAATATACTCATTAATTAGGTCTTTTACGCTTTCAAAACAAATATAATTAAGGTCTTTTACATTATAGTTTGAATATGAAAGTATAAGGCATTTTTCCAATTTTCATATAAATTTAGTTTCTTTTTTTTTCCAAAGATCAAATATTTTTATACATCGCATAAAAAATGGGGCATATACATCACAATTAATTCGAAAATACAAAAGTAAAGGAATTGAATGATAACGCCGGCGTCATTACAATTTGCAAATGGGCCATTAAATAGAATATATTTGAAAATATTTAGGCACGTAAATATTAGTCGGTCACCTCCGTGTTGTCGATTCCTATAAAAGCACGCCTTTCCCTTCCACTCTCTCCAACACAATCTCTCGAAATCAAATCATTCCCAACTTTCAATCTTCCAACAAAGTTCATACATCAATTTCTCAATTAGTTTCGATTCCACTCATTTCGTTTTTGATACGATTCCAACACTCGTAAAAAGAAATGGCCGATGATCAGTACAACCACCACGAGACGAGGAGCGATGAGCCATCCGCAGCCAAGTCTGAGGTGGAGGCCGGCGACCGCGGGATTTTCGATTTCATGGGGAAGAAAGAGGAGGAGGGGAACAAGTGTGAGGGCGAAGTGAAAATCGCCGGCGAGTTTGATGAGAAGTTTAAGGTTTCCGAGGAGGAAGACGACACGAAGAAGCATGAAACCCTGCAAGAAAAGTTTCAACGATCGGACAGGGACGGCTCCGGTAGCTCTGTAAGTTCCCTCCATTTCCAAACAGAGAGCACTAATTCTAAGTTTTACTTTGATCGTTTGATTTATGTGACGATCAACTGAATTTTATATAACTTGATTATGGTTAATTAATTGCCACGAATAATCATTTTTAGCTGAGTAGAATGTTCACACGATTTTTAAAAGGTTTTAATTATGATATTGTTTTTTGAATTTTACAACTAATTTTTCCATTATTTTCTTAGATTAAGGTGTGTTGCATTTATAACATGAAAAAGTAAAGATGTCAATATAATTTCCGCCTGACTCTTAGATATTGTTGTTTCCAATATTAATTAATGAACGATTGTCTTTCCCTTAAAAAATGTCAATAAAAGTTTTGAAATTCATGTAATTAAGTTATAATTCGCATAAAGATTGTGTAATTTTTTTTATCAATTAATTGATTTTTTTATATTAATTAATTAATTCACTTTAGATTATGTCCCAACATCTCACACATATATATAGTGATTATTATACAAACACACTATACAAACACGCTTATTTTATAAAATGGGTCTATCATGAATATTTATTGTGAAAAATTATAAATTCATAAAATTATAATTTTCGTCTATTATATGATTCGAATTCTCAATCATATGAATTTATTGTAGATCTTCACGATTTAAGAATTGAAAATTATTTTTATTTTATACAATAATATATGTACCTATTTGAACAACTCCATAAAAGAAAGAACCACTAAATAAAAGAATAACGGAGAATCATTTTCAGTTATTCAATCATCAAGATTTACAGTGGATGCATCATCTTGTTGGATAAATACAGATTCTGGGTTTGAATCTTGAAGGGAACAATTTTTTATTTTATTTTTTTGAGTGCATTAATTTTAACAGTGAATGCATTAATTTTTATAGTGGATGCATTAGATTTGATGGTTCTCACGTTCTTACAAATAATATAGTTATCTTTAGAAACACACCCTATAATGAATAAGGCTGTATATAACGTTGAATAATGTAGTATATATTGATGAAAAATGATATTAAAAAAATTGGTAAAATTTTCGCTTCTTCCAGAATTTGAACCCTTATAAAAATTTTCGCCCCTAGGTAAATATCAGCCATATGATACATGAAATCAACACCCACAATCAATCTAAGATCTCACCACATATAGGAAATCTCATTGGAGGGCTCTTCTATATATATATATATATACATGAAAAAAAATATACCCAAAACTCATTGGAAATTAATAATTTATGCAAAATTAGAGATTTATATTATCAAACTATATTGTTGCGTATTAACTTTATTATCATATATTATGTATTGTTTGATTGATGATTGCAGTCGGGAGAGGAAGAAATAGGGGAAGATGGGAAAAAGAGGAAGAAGAAGAAGGGCTTGAAGGAGAAGATTGCAGAGAAGCTACCTGGAGAAGAGAAACACACAAATGATGTACCATTTGAGAAGTGTGAGGAAGAGAAACCAGTTCATGAAGAAGCAGAAGAGAAGAAAGGGTTACTAGACAAGATCAAGGAGAAGCTGCCCGGTGGCGCCAAGAAGGCGGAGGAAGTGGCGGCGCCGCCGCCAACTCCGGCGCCGGCCGCCGACTACGCCGCCGCTCCGGGGGCTGAGGAAAAGGAGAAGAAAGGGCTCTTGGACAAGATCAAGGAGAAAATGCCCGGCCACTCCAAGGGTGACGAGGTGGAGAAAGAGAAGGAGAAAGAATGCAACTAAGAAGTTATAATTAAGAAATTGTTATTGTTTTAAAATATGTTCTTAATATTTAATTTGTGATTGTGATTATGGTGCTGTTTGGTTTGTTAATGGTGTTAAATATGTATGAATAAATATGTATCAATATGAGGTTAATTCTGAGCTAGTATATATATGTGTGTATTATATATTAATTTGTTTAATATGATTAATATGTGTTTTTTTAGAGGTAATATGGTTATGTGTTAATAGAATTAATAGTTTGTGTTCCGTATTGTATTTGATAAGTGGCATAAACGATAATGCATTGACAAAATTGATCGAACAATGAACATGTATGTAAAGCATTTAGTTATCTTAATTAAATTAGTAATAAAGCTTGATTAGATATGTTGAAATTGAAAAGTATCATGCTTTATAATATAATATAATACAATAGAAATATTACACTAGCGACAAAATGCAAAGACGAAACTTTAAAAAAAAAAAAAATCGAAGAAAATGGGGGAATTTAACTAGAGCTAGCAAATCGGGTGGGCCGGGCCGGGCCGACCCAACAGACTTTCGAGATTTTCCGGGCCGGGTCGGCCCGGCCCGAAATTGACCGGGCTTTCATCTTTCAGGCCCAGCCCAGCCTCGACAGGGACACCGGGCGGTCGGGCCAAACCCGCCCAATTATTTTGTTTTTCACTAAATCATGTTTTTCTTTACAAAAAATTAAATAAACTAAAATAAATCCAAATAATAATCATAGACAAAATAGAAATATAAAATACTACTAGTCTACTACAATCGGCAATTCAACATGAATAGATTCAATTCAAATAGTCCGAGAAATAAATGAAAACTAAAATAAAACTCCAAGTCCAAACAACAAAATATAATTGAAATAATACTCCAAGTCTAAACAACAACTCCAAGTCCTAATTAGAAAAAAGAAGAATCATCGTCAACCAATAAATTCAACATCTACAACATTCGAATCTTCTTTGGATGTAGTTGTTTCTTCATCTTCTTTCTCATATGTATGTACAAGATAGAAAAAAGAGGAATGCAAACATTAATAACTTAGTGAAAAACTACAAGTAAAATAATAGAATGTTGAATATCATCACCATGATCATCACCAACTGAAACATCAAAGCCGTGCAACCAATTTCGAGTACAAATGAGTGCTTGTACATTTTCGGGAAGCAAATAATTTCTATACTTGTGCAAGATGCGACTACCAATGCTAAATGTTGATTCAGAAGCAACAGTTGTGATTGGAATACTTAAGATGTCAGCAGCCATCATTGCAAGTGTAGGAAATCGTTTAGCACTAGGGATGACAATCGGGTACGACGGGTACGGATAGTGACTATCCATACCCATACCCACGAACTAAATGGATAGTGGTTGCTACCCACGAAATTATCCATGGATATCAAATGGTATCCAAACCCGCTACCCGCGGATACCCGCTACCCGTCGGGTATCCGCGAAACCCGCTATCCGACGGATACCTGCTATCCGCCGGATACCCACTATCCGCTGGATACCCACGAAATAGAATTTAAATATAAATTTACAACAAATTTAATAGAAAAAAAAAATCAACACAAATAGCATAGTTCAAATCCACAAAGAACAATGTTTAAATTCAAATTCACAAAGAACAATGTTTAAATTCATCAACTAAAATATAAAATCCAACAAAGAACAATGTCTATAATTGCTCGACAGTAGAAATAGAACCCTCTTCATTAAACCCTTCTTCTTCATCTTCAAGACAAGTCCAAAAGCTTCCATTCTTTCCTTGACCTATGAAATAAGCAATTATTTACATTAGATATATGAAATAAAAGATTAATTATAATTATAAATTTACATACCTTCGAGTTGATTTCGTAGCCAATTTTGAGTACACATTAATGCTTCTAATAGCTTTGGTTTGAGACGACTGCGGTGCTCAATATTAGACTTTGGGCCTTATTGTTTGGGCCTATTTTAAAATATAAAATACTAGCCCATAATATCAAAATATGTATTTAAAGCCCATATAGAATTTTTTGTGGATATTTGACGGGTAATTGGCGGGTATTTTTCGCGGGTAAACGGGTTTCGCTGGTATGGATAGTAAGTATCCAAACCCATACCCACGAACTAAATGGATAGTGAATTGTACCCACGAAACTATCTGTGGATATCAAATGGTATCCAAACCCACCCTAATGTATTCGGGTTTTCGCGGATATCCACTACCCGCGGGTAGATTGCCATCCCTATTTAGCACTTAGTTGCCAATATTCAACGACATCTAAAACAGTCTTATCTTCCAAATACAAGTCAAGCTCAGATTCATTAGTAGAAGTCGACTGTTGAAGAAACTCTTTATCATAAAGAAATAAATACATCAAAGACAACAACAAAATTAACTATGAAATATATAATAAAAATAGAACAAGTAGACTTACATCTATATCAGGAGCGACATCGATAGATGATGAAGTTGTTGTGATTGGAGTCATACGTGAGTTTGAGGCTCCAACTCTTTCATATTCAGCAAAAAGCTTATACAATGAGTCTTTCACAACTTTTAACTTTGCTTCATAGTCATTGGGGTAAAGCTTTTTGTACACATAGAGCAAGAATGCCAACTTCCTCAAACGCATAGTAGAATAACAACATAAAAAATGCAGCATCACTAGCTCAGCAAATAAGTTCAAAAAATCAAACAAAAAACTCAACCCTAAGTACTAAAATTCTCTTAATACAACAAGAGAAACAATAAGCAAACTAAATTCTCAAATTCTCAAACTAAATTCAGCAACTAAATTCTCAAACTAAATTCTCAAACTAAATTCAGCAACTAAATTAACCAAAAACGTACCTTTGTCACAAGAATTCGACATCACACATTGAAGGGTTGACTGTAGGCGGTTGTCGACGACAGGCGGCGGGCGGCGCGGCGGACGGCAGGCGGCGCAGCGGAATGGTTGGCTTGTTTGAACTGCAGGCGAAGGGTTGAAGGGTTGGCTACAGGCGGCTGTCGCCGGCGAGCGGCGGACGGCAGGCAGCAGGCGGCGCGGCGGAAGGGTTGGCTTGTTTGAACTGCAGGCGAAGGGTTGGCTGCAGGCGGCTGTCGTCGGCGGGGGGCGGACGACAGGCAGCAGGCGGCGCGGCGGACAGCAGGCGGCGCAGCGGACGGCAGGGTGCAGGCAGCAGGCGACGAGTATGAATGTTTAGGAACTAGGGTTTCTTTGTTTGAAATGAAGTTTAAACTATAACTAAATATCAAAAATATTAAAAATGAAATAAATGAGTGGGCGGGCTTTTAGGCCCGAAAACCCCGGGCTTTTTAGCCCCAAAGCCCGGTCAGCCCGACGGGCTGACTGGGCGGGCTTTTTAGGCCCGGGTTTTTCTGGGCCTATATTTTACACAGCCCAGCCCAACTCTAAACACGGGCGGGCCGGGTCGATTTTGCCAGCTCTAAATTTTACCATTATTGATTCTCTATTTAAAAAGGGTTAAGTATCAATTTCACCCTTAACGTGGAGGCCCTTATTACGTTTTGCACCCTATGAACAGGGGTGTGTCAACTAAGCCCCTGAAGTACCTAATTTCCGTCAATTAACCCCTCCGACTTAACGGACGGTTAACATCATTAACTATTTTAATTTTTTTATTTTATTGGTGGTGGGACCCACACCATCTTCTTCACCAAGCTCGTCGGAAACTCGTCGGAAACCTAATCCACCCCTTCCCTGAAACTCCGGCGTCATAGCGGTGACAAGCCGCCGCCGCCGCCTCTCTCTAACTCCTGAGAAGGAGAACCCAGAGAGAGAACCCATGCGATGCAAGAGGCCCCTGCTGTTGTTAGTTGGAGCCGAAAAATTCATACAACCTCTCCATCATTACTTAATTAACATGATAATCTACCCAACTTTAATCATGCCTATGCTCATGTTGCGCCTTTTCTCCATTGAGCTCTGAAGCTGCTCCTTTACACGCCTCAATGATTCAAGCACCTCTTTTACTGTTGCATCCAGAATCTTTGGATCCACCCTCTCATTTTCTGACGACATTTCCACCAGAACTAAGGCCATCGAATCATCCACGCCTTCTTCAGCGGATGATGATTCCATTCTGCATAAAACCAAGACGTGTGTTCATTAAATGAGATCTAAATGAGTTTCGAGTGAAGATAAGAGAGATGAAAAGCATGAGATTGAACATTGGATATGAATCGTCCACCGACTTTGAGTATTTATTTGATCCAATTACTGAGGAAGTAGACTCACTCGGACTCCATGAAATCAATTGCGGATCATTAAATTCCTCCAGATCTAGGGATTTAACTATCTCTTTTCAAAGAATTTTGAATTTTTGAGCTTCTTCGGTTGTTGAAATAGATGCAGAGGATTGAAGCCTCTTCATCGGGAATTTCAGCTTCTTCTCAGCTCTGTTTCTGGATTTCCCATGTTGAAGGCTCCTCTTTTGAAGCAAGAACACTAGGAAGATATTAGATTACCATTTAATTTCACTTTCTTTACGCACTGGAACAGAATTGCACTTTCAATTTTGCAATTATTTCTTTATCTTTCTTATTTGATTTAATTCCATGGTTTACTTTTTCTCCTATTTTGATTTCTACAGCATTATGAACTAAATTTATATTCTAGGGTTTGGGATATTCAAATTGATGAGTTTTAATTGTTTGTGATTGATTTGTGCTAGTTGATTGAATTGTTCTTGTTATGATTATCAATTGGTCATTGATTTATCTTTGTAAACAATGAATGAGATCGAGAGATGAATTTGTTGTTGGATCATGGTTTAATCAACGTTAGATTTGATCGGAAACATGTAATCTAATGGATTTGTTAATTCTAATTAATTAATTTGCTTAGTCTCATAGCATGAATACGAAAGTTATTGCTTGAGCTCCTACGTGAATGCATTATTACAGTTGATAGATTGTGCTTATCTTTTGCTAACGTTTTAAACTCTTGAGGCGAATATCCCTGAACCATAGACTCGTTTTTTTGCTATTCGATTTAAAGTCATTTTTATCTTTTGCTTTGAATTTACTTTTAATTCTCTAGAAGAAATACTGAACTACCTGGTTAGACTGTTTAGAATGTATTTATTTGTTTTCCGTGTGTGACATATAAATTGCTAGCCATGTTAAGCCTTCTACGTGGATACGACTTGGGCAACTTACTACTCTACGATTGACCTTGTTCTCTTGCGAGCAATCTAGAGGTACACTTTAGGTTGAACAAAATTTTAGCGCTGTTGCCGGGGAAGGCTTTAGGCTTTGTGGTTTTTGTGTTGCATTATTTTTCGTGTTTCTTTTTATTTTTCTTTTGGTTCTTTTTTCTCCCCCAGGTGCGTTTGATCGGTTTTTGTGTTTTTGTTGTGCAGTGATTAAGGAGTCCGTGGGAGAAAAATAGTAGTGATATATGCCAAGCTGCTATCGATCTGGAGCTCAATGTAAAGAATGACACAATATCAATGAAATATGTGGGGTTATGCTTATCCACCAATCGAGGATCCTTCAAGTTGTGAGATCACGAAGCAGATAGCTGAGCTAACACATGAAATCCATCGATTACGCAGAGTAAGAGAGGAACAAGAATGGGCTATGCTCGGTGGCACATACAACCAAGGCCGGAATTGTTACTCAAATTCAGCTTAGGAGATGTGTGACACTAATGAAGAGCAGTCATATACTCATGGATGGATGGAGAACCCAATTTTCACGTGGAATCCAAACCTCGATCAATTGAGTGAAAGCATTTAGAACCGTCATCCACAGTCGGTTCCATCTTATGAGCCAACGTTGGAAGACACCCTTCAAGCATTCACAAAGAATTTTGAGTCCGTAGAGGCAGTAGCAGAATGCCAACAGAGAGCCGATGATGCAGACTGTCTCGATGCTCAAATTTCACAAATTACTGCTGCTGTGAAAGAGATGGTGCATCAGGAAATTGATGAGGAACCAATGTATCCCAAGGAAGAATTGTAGACACAGCCAGTGCAAGCCTTTACTGTCACTGTTCTCAAAAGGGATATGGTGAGTGATGACGAGAATGAGGAGCTAACATGGCATGGGAATGGGGATGAAGTTGAGTCCTTGTCGACTCCACTTTCGGCATATTGCCCATATTTTGAAGTGTTTGATCCGTTGGTCGAGGAGGAGATTGAGTAGAAGTTCTTGAAAAATTTGGAGAAAGAACATACAAAGTTATTGGGAGAGCCTTTCATGACCACAATCGAGTCACTAAGTGACGCCAAAGATGATAGCAATTCTAAACCTCCCACGACTATTGTTGAGCATTTCTTTTATATTATTGCTTCTGATGCTTCCTTTACCAATGGCTTACTGCGGATTGTCAACTTGAACAAGGGAAAGATAAATTCAAGCTCGGCTATCAATCTAAGTGTGGATGGGAACTCTACATATGGAAATGGGACGAGCTCGTTCCCATCTATTTAAGGACCCGCAGAGGTGAAGGGGGAAGATGAGTTGGTCCAAATGATGGAGTGGCTCAAACTTGAATTTGATTATGGATAACACGTTCTTAGTCGGGCTGGCGACTTAAAAACTAGCGCTGCGTGGGAGATAACCCACGATTTTATCATTTTATTTCTTGCTTTTAATTTTTATTCTAGTTATTATTTAGCTTTGCTTCGTAGTGAATTGAGAGAGTTATTTTGTGGTTTCAGGAGATGATGGAGAACAACTGAAGCACCTAGACCCAACATTTTTCCTATCCTTCACCACCCACGGGCCAACAATGGATCACATCATTGCCGGCTCGTCAATTTTCAGGAAAGTTTCGCCTTTTCCTTTGCAACTACTTCATTGCACTTGAGCATTGAGGACATTGCTCTGTTTTAGTGTGGGGGGAGGTCGTTATTTCTTATGTGATATGATGAGTTTGTGTGCGTTGTGATATCTGTTTTGTTTTGAATGTGTGAGTATTTGTGAATCCTTGCATTATTTTAGTTTTGCATAGTAGAGGCTTGATGTAAGTTAGTTTATTTTTGGTTGAGTCGGCTAGATTTGAGTTGAACCTTTGGAATTCATTGTTGATTGTGACTTAACTGAGATGAGGCCATTTTTATACTTGTTGTTGTGGGGCAAGTTTATGAGATATGATTGAGGTGATTTGTTCGGCTGAAATTTGAAGGAGTGTTATCATTGCAGTTGCTTAAATACTTGTCTCTAATTCATAAGTGTTCCATCTTGTACGAGTTGATGTGGTAGTATTCCATTATTGATATTTTGTACTTGTTGGGATTTGTGGAGTTGTAAAAAAAAGGAAAAAGAAGAAAAAACAATGAAAAGAAAAAAAATACAAAAAGAGAAAAGAGAAAAGAGAAAAAAGAAAATCAAAGAAAAAAAAAGTTTGAGAGTTTGGGTATAAGAAGGATGTACCTCATTTAGTTTTTCGTTATTGTTGAATAAATGTAGAGAGACTTGTTGATAAAAGTAACTGCATTAGATAACTCACTTCTTATGGGGGGCTGAGTCTGATCCGATTGATTATCTCATAGATGAGTAACATGCTTCGAGTTAATTATGATTTTCATTGATGTTGGGAAATGGTTGGTCATGATTCTAAAGAGGATATGATGTCTATGTTAAGTTGACTGGAAATAAAGTCTCTTAAGTCCAAACTCTACTACGTCGAACTAAATTTTTGCTTGAGGACAAGCAAATGCTTAGTGTGGGGGGATTTGTTTAGTCATGTTTGTGTCGCTGTTTATTATTAGTTTAGTAATATTTGATTGCAAAAGTTGTCTAGAGTAATGGTGATTTTGTGTTAATTTGAGTTTAATGGTTAATTGTGATGCTTTAGGTGTTAAATGAAGAATGTCGATGTTAAAGCATTTGAAGATTGTGAAGTAAGCACACAACGATGCAAAAGAGAGTGTTTAAGCTTTGCTAACCATGGCTCACAATGAATGGTGGTGATTAGAAGAAGATTGGGAAGAGAAGGCAGTGAGCTGCGGCGCACTAGTCAACCAGGTTGACTGCTTGAAGGAAAATGGACAGAATATGAAGTGAGCCGCGGCGCACTAGTCAACCTGGCTGACCCTGACAGTTTTCTGACGGGATTTTTCATATGAAAGACGGTTTTTAGATATTCAAACAGAACTCTTTCACTTTGAACTTCCATATTTTCTCTCTTTTGAAGCAAGAACAATAGGAAGACATTAGATTATCATTTAATTTCACTTTCTTTACGCATTGGAACGGAATTGCACTTTCAATTTCGCAATTATTATTTTTTATCTTTCTTCTTTGATTTAATTCCATGGTTTACTTTTTCTCCTACTTTGATTTCTACAGCATTATGAACTAAATTTCTATTCTAGGGTTTGGGATATTCAAATTGATGAGTTTTAATTGTTTGTGATTGATTTGTGCTAATTGATTGAATTATTCTTGTTATGATTATCAATTGGCCATTGATTTATCTTTGTAAACAATGAATGAGATCGAGAGATGAATTTGTTGTTGGATCATGGTTTAATCAATGTTAGATTTGATCGGAAACGTGTAATCTAATGGATTTGTTAATTCTAATTAATTAATTTGCTTAGTCTCATGGCATGAATACGAAAGTTATTGCTTGAGCTCCTACGTGAATGCATTATTAGAGTTGAAAGTATGGCATAAAACGTAGTTAAGCAAGGTATGTTCTTTCTTCTAGTTTTCATACCCCAGTCCTGTGAATCTTTGGTATTCTACTTTTGATTAGGCAAGAAATTAAACTAGGCATTGGTTTGCTTCTGTATCATACGAATTTTTGTAAGGTTTTACCGCAAATTTAAGAAAATTCTGAAGGCTTAAAAATATTCAAATAGAAAAAGAAGCCGCACCAGTTGTGCTGATATGGCGTCGGGAGCAGCCGTTGAAACGGCGGCGAAGCCTAGAGGCGGTAGGTTTTGCACTATCTGCAACGCCAAGCGTGCCGCCCTCAAGCGTCCCAAAACCCTAGAACAAGTAAACTTTTTGCTATAATTCTCAATTTTAATTTTCAAACCGTTATTAAATTGTATGCCCCTTTTCCTCTTTGTAATAGATATGCAAAGAGTGTTTCTATGCAGTTCTCGAAGATGAAATTCACAGAGTAATTGTTGATAATCATCTCTTCAAGCGGGGCGAACGCGTCGCAATTGGAGCTTCTGGAGGAAAAGGTGAAGAAAATCTCTTATTTTCTCTAATTTTTTCTTTCTTTCAGGTTATTGATTTAGCATAATTAGGTTGAATTCGCGTGATTGCTTGTGCTTTTTAGGAAATAAACAGATTGCGTTGCTCTGTAAATATGATATTATTGCTCTAAATAAGTTACATTCGATTGATGCTGATGGGATTGTGTTTCGGCAGATTCAACTGTGCTTGCATATGTGTTGTCCGAATTGAATCGTAGACACGACTATGGCCTCGATCTTTTCTTGCTTTCAGTTGATGAAGGCATAACTGGTTACAGGGATGATTCACTTGAAACTGTTAAAAGAAACGAAATTCAGGTAGTTTTTCAATGCCGATTTTAGGGTTTAGGGTTTAGCTTTGCAATGTGTGTTCGTGGTAGAAGCTTAAGGAGAGTCCAGCAAGATGAACTAGTTTTCCTTTCACAGTTAGTTTTATCCCATCCACCCCCCTCCCTCCTACTCTTGATTCTGTAATGTAAATTGATTGATGCATTTTATACACTTCCAGTACGGACTTCCCCTTAAAGTTGTCTCGTATAAAGACTTATATGGGTGGACGATGGATGAGATTGTGAAGCTAATAGGTCTAAAAAACAACTGCACGTTTTGTGGTGTTTTCCGTCGCCAGGTAATGAACTTCTTCATTGTTAACCTCAAAATTACGTTTTAAGAATTGTTTTAGCAGCTTATTAACTTTAAGTTTTTATGTTCAAACTTCTGAATATTACTTGTTAATAGACCAAGCTGCTTCTTTTATACTAATATCATTCTCATAACAAGAGTGATGAGATTAGGATAATGAAAAGAACATAACTTTAGTTTTAATTATGCAACTTATATGACTTATCTGGATTTAAAGTCCTCACAAAGGGAACTTAGTTCTCCAAATCTAACACTGGCAATGCTGCTTCTGTTTAAGGCCCTCGATAGGGGTGCTTCTCTTTTGAAAGTGGACAAGCTAGTTACGGGGCATAATGCAGATGACATTGCTGAAACAGTTCTACTAAACATATTGAGAGGCGACATTGCAAGGTATAATATGTTCTGTTAAGATCTTAAAAGTAAGAGTAAAGCTTCCAAAAATAGGTACTTTGTGTACCTATGTTTTCTTTGTCAGCTTGATCAATGGAAACTCATTGTTAACATGCCAGGCTGAGTAGATGTACTTCTATTATTACGGGTGAAGATGGACCTATTCCAAGATGCAAGCCTTTTAAGTACACCTATGAGAAGGAAATTGTGATATATCCTTTTTGAATCAGAAGTTTTATGCATTCTTTTCATTGTTAATTCTGTGCTTGTAGCAGTCGTTTTATTAGCAATCATGTCCATTTTACTTGTTAGGGTGCGTTTACTTTGGTTGTAAAATTTTCATTGGAAAATGATGGATAAGAAAAGATGAGAAAATACTATGTTTTTCTTCTTTATTTATCATATGTTTACTAGAGATGAAAAGATGAGAAAATATTGGAAAATATTTTCACACCCCACCCTAGGATAATAGTATTATTCAACATTGGAGAGAAAATGAGTGAAAAAGAGCTGCCCGAGAAAATATTCCACCCTACCCAGAGAATTTTTTTTATCATAGTAAACATATAAAAATGGGTGAAAATATACTTTTTCTCTCCTTTTCTATCAAAGTAAACGCACCCTTAATTGATAGCAGTGAAGTGGTGTCCCCTTAACCTGCTTTTACGTATGCATACTTCAAACGGCTGGATTACTTCTCAACTGAGTGTAAGTATTCATTCCATTCTGCCTTATGCGTGCTTTGAAGAACTGTTGCATCATTACGTTATACTTTGGAATTGCAGGCATATACTCTCCGAATGCTTATCGTGGCTTTGCTCGGGAATTCATTAAAGATTTGGAGAGGATCAGGTCCTACAGTCTGTTCCCAAATCGGTGGTTTCTTCGGTATACGTACTTTTTATTTATTTATTTCAGTGTAACAATGCCTCTGTGGTTTGTCATTTTAGGCCAAGAGCTATACTCGACATCATAAAATCTGGTGAAGATTTTAGGATAGCAACCTATACAAAAATGCCAGAGCAGGGAAATTGTGAAAGATGTGGTTACATTTCCAGCCAGGTGAGAATGTAACTTGTTTTGCCTTCCATTTCCCCCAACACTTCACAGTTGTAACTTAAAATTAATGATGTATATCTCCCCCAACACTTCCCTTTCTTGCACGCACTACTCGACATAAGTTACTATTCTACATTTGCTTTTCGATCATATCTGCTTGTCCATGTTACGCTAATGACTGCAGTTGAGCACATAGATGATTGAGAAGCTACCAGGCAAGCTCGTAGATAGGGTTTCGAGTTTCTAGAACTGATTTGTGCAATTGAAATGTCGCATATGTCATTGTCGTGGCCGTTTTAAAACCTATGTAATCTATTTGGGTGATCATTTAAATTGACAAAATTCTATAGAAGGAAGTGATTGGTGTATTTGTTGTTTATATTTCAGATAATTGCGCATGTTGCAATATTGTTAAGACCGTAAATATCTTACACATGTCTAATAAATGCAGAAATGGTGTAAAGCATGCGTCCTATTGGATGGACTTAATCGAGGTTTGCCTAAACAAGGTATTAGTCGGACCCGAGGCTTAGATACTGAGCGCAACAAGGATATGGGAGAAGCTAATGGAACAAAGACTCTGCAGAGCAAGCAATGCGGATCACTCGACTTCTGATTCAGTTTGGCGGGTTTGAATTCCTCATTCAGGAACAGGCGCTTGAGAGAGGTCGCAATTAGCAGTTCCAGAATTCGTTGCAGTTGTAATTCATAATGGATTTGCCAGTCTTCCTCCTGCCTGGGAAATCCATCTTTTGATTTTGATTAATTCCCAACTTAGCAGATCATATTTATCATGGATATTGATGACTTTATTTATTTTGTACAAGCATTTTTTAGGGTTCTGTGGGCTCATGAAATTTTGGTTTAGCTGAAGAAAACATGTATACAGTTTCTGTATTTTGTACAAGCAGTTTCTTTCGCTGTAAAATAGAGCTAACGGTTGGAGATGCCTTTGATACGTGTTTACTTTGATGAATTAAAACTTTGGAATATTCTAAGGTTTTTAATTATTTCTATTATTTAAGTTATTTTTGCTCGATTCTTATTTCATTAAAAGATTGAGGATATATAAATATTCAAGTAAACGTCCTCTAAGAATATATTTTGTTTTCAAATCTAGAACGATTTGTTTTTTCCAGTACCAAAGACTCGATTTTTACGGTACCAAGAAGTTGGGTTGGCTACGCAGATTTTGCAAGATATATTAAATAATGAAGTGGATTTTTTTCTATATCATACCTGAAAGATCCCAATGGATTCAGGCTGTGAAACTCAACTTTTCGTATCGAAAAATTTGAGCCGTTCTGGATTTGAAAATAAAATACATTCTTTGAGTATTAGCATGTCAAAATCAAATATAATCAAAAATTTAAAATTGGGTGAAGTATTAATTGTAAAAGTGTAATTTTTTCCCAAAAATAAAACATGGAGTTGAAAACAGAAACACTACGCTGCAAGGATGAGCACATGTTTTAGATAACTAAGATTTTGCTGTCTACAGCTTGTGTTTAGTAAGTGAGTCAAATTGAGATTCTCACTCATTCTTTTCTTTTCTACTAATCTAAGTTGCAATTATATAAATCTTTCGCTTGATCCACTTTATTCAGACAGTACTCTTCTGCTAGGTCAACAAAGAAACAGAAAATGAGGATTAATAATAAAAGCTCTTCTGCTAGTTATGAATAAAAATATAAAATAGTTATATACAATTGATAAAACACAGTAGCATCTATGGGAACTTAAGCCTAAATTTAAGCACTATTTAAAGATGCCATTTCTATTAATCATAACTATATTAAAAAAGAAAAAGAAAAAAAAGAGGTTAACAAGCTGGCAATGTGAACGGGACATGCATTTCCCAAAATACGAACCGAATAAAACTCCATCGTTGTGGAATTATAAAGGGGAGATATAATTAAAGTTTGTAAATATCAAATTGCATTTACTGTTATTATTTCCCCTGCAGAAAAATAAAAATATATAAATGATTTTTTTTTTGAAGTTACAAGTTATAAGAGGTATCTGAATACAATCATTAATGCAACCCGTAAGTCTTTAGCTGCCTCAACTTTGCCATTAAAGCATGGCCTCATCGGCTAAAAATAAAAATATATAAATGAATATTAGTAATATGTACATTTTATATATTTTTATCAAGCCTGAGGATAACAAGCCATGTGGGAGACCATTGGCCACCACCGACACCTTGATAATGGTAAATAATGTATGGGATTTTATTACAAGTTTACTTCTAATATTGCGCATAATATGGTTAAATTACAGGACATAGATATTATAGGAATAGTATATACTGTCAGTCCTCATATTTTTTTATTTTAATACCAATTCTTTCATTTGTAGTAGTACTTAGATTTTATAGTTTGATTTGCAATTTAAACAGAATCTCTACAAATTAACTTTTGTATTGTTGTTTATTTCCCCTTATAAGTATAAGTTACAAGTATAGGATTTCACTTTTAACTTATGTAAATTGAAGTAGATTCAGTTATATTAAAAAATATAAGCACTTCTGAAGATTGAAATTTTAGGGCCCATTTTTTTTTTTTTTTTTTTTTTGCCTAATTATATCTTATATGAGTTCACATTTCATTACAATAAGTACCATTATTACTACACGTAAAATGTGATGATACTGAATTATGAGAAAACATTACCAAATTGGAGAGTTTTCGCCATCATTTACCTACTTGTATAATTTACATAAATCTCAAATCTTATGCAAAACGGCATTACAATTCACATTAAACATAATCTAACTTTTTTGACACAAATGCAAAATATAATCACAATCCGACACTCATCGATCTCATTTCGATACAATAAATCGCGCAATCCAAGCATAAAAATATAAAAATGAATTCTCAATCTCAAACACTCAACTCTATACTATTAACTTGATCAATGAAAACGCGTTTTTATTTTTATTATGATTCATCTCTAGTAATGAAATTACTGATCGTGTAGATGAAAATTCAAATTTCCAGCCAATTAAAAGCAAGTTGCCAAAGTAATTCCAAATCTTTCCTTTATTTATTATTTTTATTTTCGTCACAGCCATATACGAGTCTCTTTCTCGGCAGACTCACTCTGCACTCTGCATCGCATTTGTTATGTTTAAATACACCTTCAAACATCAAATTCCAAAACCAAATCCAAATCCACAACTATTCCCTCTCTCTCTCTAGCTCATCCAAAAACAGTATTACTGCCCCATTTTCCGATCTCCCAAACATGCCGCTAAGATTAGCGGTTGTTTTGGCGTTTCTCGCCATTGCTGCAGCAGAGGATCCTTACCGATTCTTCACTTGGAATGTCACCTATGGCACCATTTGGCCTCTCGGCGTTCCCCAGCAGGTTCTCTCTCAAATTTGCAACGCAATGTGGCGATTTTGGGGATGAATTTCGATTTTTATTCTTTAACTTTATATGATGATTTTTCAATTGGTTAGGGCATTCTGATAAATGGCCAATTTCCTGGACCTGAAATCTACTCCGTCACCAATGATAACATTATCGTCAACGTCTTCAACAGCTTGGATGAGCCCTTCCTCATTCACTGGTAACAAAACACACTGTGTTTTCTGCTTCTGCTATTTTTGCAGCATTTAACGTACGAATGCGTGTTTTTTTTAATCTCATATTTCTGCCGGAGTTAAATGGATTAATTAATACACACAGGTGTAGCATTAATGCTAATTTCCTGGATTTTTGGGGTTATTGCTATATGAAAGTGATTGTACTAAAATTAAGTATGAAATGAAGATACATGATTAAGTAATAATGTACGACCTTTATGTCTCATAATGTCTTCAAATTGACAACTGTGCCCTTCATTACTTACGCCTTAAGTATAGGGAATTGTCTCGTCATCTCATATTTATTATTAGTAGACATTATTTGTACTATATACATTGTATTTACATTTTTATAAATTTACATTTTTCATCATAAATTCATTGTATTTCACAAAAAAAAAATCATAATTCATAATTTATATTTTGAAATAGATTTATCAATAATATGAGTAGTAATTTTTTGTGCCTATTTGGGAGTGAAAATAGGCACGTGGTTATGACGACCTAAACAGGGTCCTGAATTTTAACAAGATAGATCTCTGTGAAATTAAAAAAATACAGAGATCGAGGAAAGAGTAAAACAGGGTATTTCATTTTTCATTAAATATTTTGAAGTGTACCAAAAACAACCAAAAAATAAATCTTCACCTGCTAACACTGTAACACATTTTGTTATAAATGAATTCAAATAATTGCACTATCCGAAATCAGAACTTATATTTAATGTCATCAATCTCAGGCTCTTTTTTCTCCCTTGTTAAAATTTCGTGCCCAACACTTTTATTTTTGGATGATTGCTTTCATACATTAATTTCTACTATTGAGTAGTAAAGTTGTAGTTGGAAAAAGAGACCACATGCATTTTTTCAAGAAGCAAGAAAAGGTCACATGGGCTGTAGCGACATGAATTTTAATTAAAAGAAAATACTCTGAAGTCTGAATCAAGTTGTCTAATATATAGTACAAATTAAATTTGTCAAATGGACTCAAATTTTGACCCCTGTTTTTCTTATTTAAAAATAATTAATTGTAATTTTATCTGTATTTATTGTTGTCCTATGCAAGTTATGTGGGTAACTTAAATTGTCTATTCATTGGCTCGTTTAAAGAAATAAATTTAAAATATAATACAAAATAATATGGACAATAAAATTTAACAAAATGTGAAGCATGGAGGGACATCAAAAATGTTCTTTTATATCTTTTGAGATAATAATCCACTGAATTAGATTTGCACCTGTTTCCGACAAGGGCATATGAAGCCGAACACATGCAGCTGTCACCCCGTATATAGGGTAATAATCCACTGAATTAGATTTATTGATATATTAAACCCCCAGTAATACTTCTATTTCCAGTTCTACCCCAGAAACATACACTAACATTTTCTAAAATATCTTGATGGGATTCAATAATTATTTGTGTTGTGACAGTCTTTACATCAATTAGTACTACATATCTGTAATATCTTGATGAAATATGACATGAGATGAGACAAACTTAATTCAATATGTTATTGAAACCTATATGTGCCTCAACTCGAAAATATTTACTTTGGAGGATAGGAATGGGATTCAAAATAGGAGGAATTCGTACGAAGACGGAGTGTTGGGGACGACGTGTCCGATTCCTCCGGGGAAGAATTTCACGTACATTCTACAAATGAAGGATCAAATCGGGAGCTTCTCGTATTTTCCATCACTGGGATTCCACAAGGCTGCGGGTGGATTCGGCGGGATTAGAATCCTAAGCAGGCCGGGAATCCCGGTCCCTTTCGATAATCCTGCCGATGATTTCACTGCTTTGATTGGAGATTGGTACGCAGCTAATCACACTGTACGTCTCTCTCTCTCTAATATTTAACTTATGGAGAGTGATATTTTTTATGGTTAATAAAGTAGATGATTGAATATACTCCATTTATCTTTATTATTAAAATTTCTTCAATCCTAATATTTTAATGAGATATAAAACAATTAAAATGAACTCAAATGATAAGAATTATCAAAAGTTTGGAATATCCAATTCATCTTAAAATAAGAGATGATATGTACATATATAAGCTAATGATCAAAACTTAAACTAAACACCCTCTTAATGTTATAGATTAAACATAGGTTAAATTGTCAAATAATGCACATTTAATTTGTAATTTAACCCAATTGTCAAATAATGCACGCACTTAGCATTTTATTCCCCTAAAAACAATTCTTTTGTGTCGGTGCCATGTCATCTTGGAATATGGGCTTTTTGGAGTGTCGGTAGCTCAGTGCGGGCCCATTTGCTGAAAAGCTTAATTGCTAATGCAGCAGCCTTTGACCTATTCACAGCTGGATGCTTTCTTGTCCAGCTTTCGTCTTGGGCCCATGAGAAAATTATACTCCATTTATAATTAATAAATTTTATTGAATTTAAAAAAAAAAAAAAAAACTCGATAGATTATTTATATAAATAGTACTATATTGGGTCGTTCTGTATATCAATACAGCTCATGTTGAATTCAGCAATTTGCACGTGCCATGTTTAGCTAGGATGAACTCTACTAGTAGAACACTAGAACTGTCAAGATTTTTCTTGCTACATTCGCGACACGGCCCGAAAAACATTTTATGCATAAAAAGTAGGTCGGGCCGGGCTGGGCTGCTATGGGTTTTTGGGTCACTTTAGATATGGCCGGGCAGCCCAAAAATATTTCGTTCCAAAGATTACGTGGGGCCAGCCCCGTTTGAAATCAGGTCACTTTTAATAACAATATCTAGTACTAATGATTTTAATGTCACATTTTCAATTTTTTAAAATAAATTTTAATCATTTTCTAATCTCTAATTTTAATGTATTATGTTTTGGTATAATTTTAAGTTAATCAACTAGGATTCACTAATATAAATGAGGTTTATAATTATTTTTTATTTTCTATTTTTTAATTAATAATTGATTATCAGGGTATCTAATTTTTTTTAAAAATTTAAATTTTTGATAAATATTAATTAAGGTTCAGTATATGATACATATTTTATTTTAGAAATAATTATAAATACATCATTAATTGATGAAATTAGAGGATTCTCGTGTGTGCTTTTGCATGGATATATAACAAGATCAAATATACGTTGATTACATTCTGAAAAGTTGTTATATCTTCAAATACACAGGCATTGAGGGGAATCCTCGACGGCGGCAACAAGTTACCTTTCCCTGATGGAATCCTCATCAACGGCCGTGGCCCTAATGCTACTGCTACATCTTTCAACGTTGAACAAGGTGCTTGTTTCATCACTGCATTTTTTCATATTTATCATATCCACTTCAGTTAATCAATCTTTTCTGATCTTGAAAACTATGGTGATTTGCATCAGGAAAGACATACAGATTTCGGATATGCAACGTGGGGTTGCAGAACTCGCTCAACTTCCGCATCCAAGGGCACAAGATGAAGGTGGTGGAGGTCGAAGGCACACACACTTTGCAGATTAGCTACTCCTCACTCGACGTCCACGTCGGCCAGTGCATGTCCGTGCTCGTCACAGCGGATCAGCAGCCTCAGAGCTACTACATTGCTGTGTCTAGCCGGTTCACCACCCCGGTCCTCCTCACCACTGGCTTTCTCCGTTATGGCTACTCCAACGGCCCCCCCTCCGGCCCACTCCCCGGCGGGCCTACCACAGAGATCGACTGGTCTCTCAACCAAGCTCGTTCCATCAGGTTCGAGCTCTTGTAGTCTGCTATAATCTAGAACACGGATCACAATCAACTAATGTGGATGTGCGTGTGTTACATTTATTTGTTTAGTCTTACCATCTCTTAGTTCTCACTTAAAAAGATCCTAAACCATCTAGAATATTCTATCTAGTGTAAGCTGATTAGGGTGAGTAGAACCGATCGAGCTTAGACCAGTAAATTGAATCAAATCGTTAAACCATCCGAATGCTCAACCCTAAAGCTTACCTGTTCTGATTTTATGGGGTTTCAGGACTAATCTTACAGCGAGTGGACCAAGGCCGAACCCACAGGGTTCTTACCACTACGGTATGATCAACACGACACGGACTATAAGGCTGGCCAGCTCGGCCGGTCAGGTAGACAATAAGCAGAGGTATGCAATCAACAGTGTGTCGTTTAGACCAGCCGACACCCCTTTGAAAGTGGCGGATTACTTCAAGATAGATGGAGTTTTCCGCGTTGGGAGTGTGTCCGATGCTCCCTCTTACGGAGGAGTGTACCTCGACACAGCAGTGTTGGGTGCTGACTACAGAGCCTACATTGAGATTGTGTTTGAAAATAATGAAGATATTGTGCAGAGCTATCACCTCAGCGGCTACTCCTTCTTTGTAGTAGGGTGAGCCCTCTCTCTCTCTCTCTCTCATTTCATCTTGTCCATATGCTTACTGAGGTGATGATCTATATGAATATCAGAATGGATGGAGGGCAATGGGGTTCAGCCAGTCGAAATGAGTACAATTTACGCGATGCAGTCTCCCGCTGCACGGTGCAGGTGAGAAAAGAAGCACACATAGCACTTTTGATCAATTTAGACTTCCCTTTTCAAGAAAATGGGCTGATCATCATCTCTTGATGACAATGCAGGTCTATCCCAAATCATGGACTGCAATTTATCTGGCGCTGGACAATGTGGGAATGTGGAACTTGAGATCGGAGTTCTGGGCACGACAGTACCTCGGGCAGCAGCTGTATCTGAGGGTTTACACGCCATCCACATCGTTGAGGGACGAGTATCCCATCCCTAAGAATGCGCTTCTGTGTGGGAGGGCAAGCGGCAGGCGCACGCGGCCGCTCTAAGCTATCGGCTATGGCATGAGTTAAAGAGAGTTTTTGCTATATATATGTTGGATTAGAATAGAAGATTTTTGAATTGTTGGAGGTGCTAGTTCAGCACCTATGCAGGTTTAGGAGGAGCAGTGTTGTCTCTGATTGAGTTTGATGATGACCTTAGCTCAAGGTCATATTCTTTGAATTTGCACATGGATGTTGTATCTCTGTTTCATATACTGTATCAGTTTGTATACAATTATTATATTCTTCAATGTTGTGTTATTATTTATCTGATTAAACTATAAATTTCGTAATTAAAATTCAAGTATATCTTCTTCTAAAGACTACATATTCCATTTGAAAAGTAAATAATTTTAATAAAGAAATTTGTTTAATTATATGAAGTACTCCATAATTTGGGCGGACTCGGGGTGGATATCTATACCCCGAACCCGATATAATTTTCGTACCCTCTTTCAAATTCGCCCTAAAAATTTCACCTCGTGTCCAATTTATTAAGGGCGGGTATTTGTGGATATCCGAACCCACGTATATTATGGTCATCCCTGTGTAAAATCGATCACTAATGAACAAAATGTGCCATATTAATAAGTTTGGTAATTATTAACAAGTTATTTTACTTGAGTTGGTGGAGAGTCATCCAAAAAACGGTAAGGCTATATTTACTCACAATCTAATACAACTGATCTGTGGAATAGGACATAAAATTAACTACAAAAAAAGATAAAACATTGACTTTTATAATGACCGGTTGTGCAGAAAGAAAGAAATGATTTTTTTTTTAATAAAAAATTGAATTGTTGTGGTCATTGATAAATATGGTCTAATATCACTATGTTCGAACATATAAAATCCCAATATATTTTTATAGAAATACTTATATTCAAAACTAAGCACAAGCCAATTCATAAAATGCTCTCTTCGACTCTTCCTATCAAATTCATAAAATGCTTCTCTTCGACTCTTCCTATCAATATCAAATTATCAATATATCACATATTGGAGTAATTTAGTATGCTGTATGCATGAGTGTGTATTTGTAGAGTGTTGAATTGTAACCCTAAAAAACAAATAAAATTAATATTCACCATATTAAAAATTGAGAGCTTGGACCTTTCAAGATAAAAAATAAAACACAAAATCTTGGGTACACTTGGGTGTACCGTACAATCGGATTGGCCTATATCCCAAATAATAGTATTATTTATATGGGTTGGGTCAGGATATGAGATCAAATCAAGATGCGGGTCAAAATTTAAGTGAAGGTATAACCCAGTTGTATGGTATATCCATATGTACCAAAAACTACTTCAAAATAAAAATGGAGAGCTTAAATATGCCTCATTTTGCTATAGCCGGTGTAGACTCGTATAAATCGATTTATGCATTTTATTATTTGTATTTTCTTGTCATTTTTTTTATATCAAAATATGTACATTTCATTCTACAACTAGTACACGCTCACCCATGCGATGCACGGTGAGTATTAAAATTAAACGATATATTTAAATACATAAATAAATAAATATAAATATTAAATAGTTATAAAATATAAGCAAATCTATATCTGTACATAATATAATTGAGAAAAACAAAATAAAAAGAATATGTGTATATAAGTAAATATTAAAATTCGTATACAGACAATTAATTATTTATCTACAAATTTATATTAGAATTAATACAAATTGAACTTTTAAGCAGATATTTTTACATTAAAGATATCTAAATTAAATCAAAATGATTTCCTTCTCTTTAGTTTCGTTAAAAACCACTCTCTTCATCCCTAAAAAGTTTGCCATAATTTTCTTTTTGAGGTGCCCCGGCCTCAAAAGTTTGCCTCAATATCTTTACTTTTTATTTTTGCATATGGTCTCACCATCAATTTTATAATTACAATCATTTAAAACTCATGCCGCTTCCCTTAGGGCAAATTTTTGAGGGACGAGGGGAGTATTATATATATATAGATATCTAACAAAATATAGAAAATACAATAAAATTAATATAAAAACTAAATAAATAAATAACACAATGTTCAACATTTATGGAAGAGGAAGAGAGAAAAATTTACTTTAAAACTTATTAATGGTGAAATAATATTTTGTTGGGAGATGATCTTATTTGGTTCTATATATATATATAAAAATTATATTATACTATATTTTTCTTTTCATAAAAAAATATTCAATATACATCTTAAATTAAATACAATGACAAAATCTCTAATTTGGTGTAAAAATAATTTAAAATTTCAAAATAAAATTATTATAAAAAGAAATAAAAGAAAAAATAATATAGTATATGTTTAACATTAATGAGAGAGGAAAATTGAGATTAAAAAAATATTTACTCTGAAACTTTAAATAATCATCAATTGTTCCAAATCTATTTTCGATTATCTTTTTCTCAAATTAAATATTTTGTCATAAGCTTTAATTAAGATTTATATTGAAAAAAATTATGAAGCAAATTTGACTATTGTTAATAAATAAATAAATAAAGAGTGAAACAACATTTTTTTGGAAGTTATGATCTTTATATTACATATTTTTTTATTCATAAAACAATATTCAATATACATTTTAAATTAAAAATTATGATAAAAATAATTAAAAATAAATTATAACAAATAAGTTATGTTAATTAAAATTTTCAAATATTAAACATTTTCTTTTTATTCTTCCTCCTCTCTCCCCCTTTCTCTTTCCTCCCTCTTTTTTCGGTTATTCCTTATATTTGGGCTATAATGGGATTTAGTTATATTATCTCTCCTCTCCCATTTTTATTAATTTCTATCATTGCTTTCAATTGATGATTTTATTACAAAATTGCCACAAACTGTGTTTTCATATCTATATATAAAATATATAAATATATAAATAAATTACTATTCACATATCTATTCTCGTTTATAATACAATTAAAAATTTGTGCTACAGGAAAATACTCATTAATATTAATATTTAATAAAAATAAAATCCGTAAGGACATCTCCTGGTAAAATCTTCCCGTCCGTTTCCCTTTGATAAAGGACAACCGTTGATAGGAACACTTCCATAATTGCAAAAAAACCCCAAACTCAGTGAGAAATATTTCCCAACTCCTCCTCTTGCAACCCTCTACTCTACACTCCAGCTCTCTCCGCTGCACCAGCTAGAAGGTTCGTTTTCTCATTTCGTATTTTCTTTTTGTTTTTTTCCGATTTAAAATGCTGTTGTGATGATTTTATATTCATTTTAGTTACGGATTCTCGAATATTTGTCGCCAGAAATTTGTTCTGGTATTGCCTTTGAATATAGTTCTGAATGCTCGTTAGGGTTTACGGAACTGCTAATTTTGTTTATCGACCTAATTCTAGCATAATACTTGTTTTTTTTTTTTTATTATTGTTTTAGTTGGAGGATACTGTCCTAGGGTTTAGGGTTTATGTTTTCGATAGTGAGAGTGGTCTTGTTAGTAGTGATCCTAGGATGGTGGTGGAATGAGAGAGATTGCATTTTAAGGAATGTTTTGTTAATCTCGTTCTCAATCCCTGTTTATTCTAAAGATTTGAGACTTAGGAAAATAATCATTTCTAAGTAGCATTTCTTAAGTTTCGGTTTTAAGATTCGATTTTGGGAAATTGTTTGAGCTGTTATTGTCAATCTTAATTAAACTTTCATGACCTGAAAATCACCAGTTATTTGATAGTACTATTGTTTAAGTCCAGACTCTCCAGTTTTTGAGACTATGTTGTTTGGTTGGTCTGAGACTCTGAGCTGTAATCTTCAGTCTTAATTGCGTTATAATTTGTGAGCTCGTGATTTAAGAATTATTCTTTCATTTATTTTTCTCTATATTGCAGAATATTAATTGCTGTGGGCGTGTGCTCTACCATCTTCATTCTCAACTCTTGCTGCGATGGCGGTATGATAGATTCTGACTACTCTTGCATAATTAGTTTGTTTGTTATATCTGATCCGACTCTCCAAATGTGCTTCTGGCTGTGATTAATTAGGTAGAAAATCTTTTCAAAGATGAGGCCACAGAAGAAAAGGGTGAGCGTGCCCGAATGGTAAGTGTTATTTCATTCGTTGTAAAGATGCATAATTTATAATTATGATGTATTGCCATTGACACTTTGATAAAGCATATACATGGGAAGGCATGAACTTATATCTGTATGGTATTGTTCTTTTGTCTTCCGAGCATTGTGTTTGGGCCCTGCTCATAGTGGACCGCAATGTGTGAGCAGGGCAAATCCCAGTTGTTTATATCTAACATCTAAGTTCTGTCTTTTTATATCAGGCCTCCTTTATTGGAGCCATGGCTATTGCTGACTTGGTTAAGACAACATTGGGACCTAAGGGGATGGTAAAAGAGCTTGTTCCTCAGTTTATATTGAAATACATCTTATAGTTCTTCTAATCGTAGTAAAAGTTCTTCTTCTTGTAGGATAAAATTTTGCAATCTACTGGGAGAGGGCACAGCGTAACAGTGACAAATGATGGGGCCACCATCTTAAAGTCCCTACACATCGACAACCCTGCTGCCAAAGTCCTTGTTGGTATCCTTGATGTTAAGTTACCATTGTATTACATTTCCTTAAGTTCAATTTGGTTGTACTATACTGTTCAGCAGAGGTTTTATTTTGTGTCTTTTTTGTCACTCAACTAGTCAATTTTAGATGCTCTTTGCTATGAAATAATGGTGATGTTATTGTTGAACTTTCTTTTAGCTTATAGCCTAGTATATTCAACTAAACCCCCCCTCCAAATTCTCACTTTATTTTAATAATGAACTAAGATCCCAAAATTGGGTCCGTGAATTCTGGAAGTTAAATATGATATGCTTCAGGTAAGAATCAATAGTATTTGTCTGAAAATTGTAGTAAATCAGAAGTTAACATTCTTATGAATGAGTGGTCTTGACCTAGAGAGAAATATTTGATCATTATTGAAGCCTTAACTACATCGCCAGATATTTCGAAAGTACAAGATGATGAAGTTGGTGATGGTACAACTTCAGTTGTTGTTTTAGCTGGGGAACTTCTGAGGGAGGCAGAGAAGCTTGTAAATACCAAAATTCATCCAATGACCATTATTTCAGGTTTGTCAGATGTTTTTAAATTAACTCATTCAAATTCTAGAATATATAATTCTACCCCTTTCACTTTATCTGCTGAGTTAAAAAATGAAACTATTTAATTGAATATATGATTTGGTTACATGGAAGGCTTCAAGTTAGTAGTCAGTTTCTTTTGCATAGAAAAAACTTGATTATAGGCTTGAATGGTTACAAGGATATCTCTATCTAAAATCCTTCTCATTATATATATATATATATTTTGAAAAATCCTTCTCATTATAGTTGATTGCTATATTTCTGTGTATATACCAGGGTATCGCATGGCAGCTGAGTGTGCAAGAAATGCATTGCTAGAGAAGGTTGTTGACAATAAGTTGGATGCAGGTGATTTTATTGTAGTCTTGATCACTGTATTCTGTATTTCTTCCATTTGGAGGTCAGGTTACCACCATTAAAGATTATTGAAAAAATCCGCTGGAAACATTGTTTTGTACCATACAACTAATAATTTTCCAGTATTCTATTCTTGCCTTGTTGTTGTCTCATTACTGATGTTTTTGAATTGAAATCAGCATGCAATTGGGGCATAATATTGCATTTTACTGTTATAGATTAGTTTTAGTGCCCATGAGTTGAGCATCCCATTTTGGTGGTCTATTTTTGAACCTTATTAATTGTTCTAATTTTTATCCTATATTTCCAGAAAAATTCAAGTCTGACTTGATGAAGATTGCAATGACTACTTTGAGCTCCAAAATTCTCTCTCAGGACAAAGAACATTTTGCAAAACTAGCTGTCGATGCAGTTATGAGGCTGAAGGTATGATCTTGATTTACTTAGTTGATTGTTAACATGTGTATTTTAGTTGTTGGTAATTGGTCATGAATTAGAATCTGGATGACGGGTAACTCAGAATCTGAGTTTCTTTCTTACAGGGGAGTACGAATTTGGAATCCATTCAAATCATAAAGAAGCCTGGAGGGTCACTAAAAGATTCCTTTTTGGATGAGGGGTAAGTCGGAATCTGGATTTCTTTTCTTTCTCTTTCTGTTTAACTTACTTTCTTTGAGGGTGCATAAGAAGATAAAGACAGTTCGTTAAGATGTTTGTATATTGCTTCTTATAATTTTGTACACTATTTTTTCTCTTTTGCTTTTTGATAATTCATAGCTCTGATCTGTTTTTTCAATTGATTTTGGTGGCTGTCTAATTTAATGTTTCTCACTTCTCCATTCAGATTTATTTTGGATAAGAAAATTGGTGTTGGGCAACCAAAACGTATCGAGAATGCAAAGATTTTGGTGGCAAATACGGCAATGGATACAGATAAAGTGAAAATTTATGGGGCACGCGTTCGAGTTGATTCGATGGCTAAGGTTGCTGAGATTGAAGGGGCCGAAAAGGAAAAGATGAGGGAGAAGGTGCAAAAGATTATAAATCATGGGATTAACTGCTTTGTTAATCGCCAGTTGATCTACAATTTTCCAGAGGAACTGTTTGCTGATGCTGGAGTACTTGCAATAGAGCATGCTGATTTTGATGGTATTGAGCGGCTGGCACTTGTTACTGGTGGTGATATTGCATCAACTTTTGATAATCCTGAGTCGGTTAAGCTTGGGCACTGCAAACTTATTGAAGAAATTATGATTGGCGAGGACAGGTTGATTCACTTTTCTGGTGTTGAAATGGGCCAGGCATGCACTATTGTCTTGAGAGGCGCAAGGTACATTGACATTTGACAAAGTCTTACATTCTTCTGTGAAGCATTCATTATCATATTCATTACAACATTTCTTACGGGGTGTGCACTTTCATGATTGTTGGGTGCATGCTATAAAGAAAATTGTTGAAACTTTTTCTCATGCTTTTGATCAGTTTTATCATAAGGTAGATGAGAGTTCTATTTCTTTAGTTATATCAACTGAACATGTTAACAAGAGAATATATATCAATGACTTTAAGTGGTTAATTCTGTTGTCTTCATCTGTTCAAAACTATTATTTTGAATCCTTTAACGGAAATTGTTATTTAAATTGTCACATTGGGGTGAAGAAGCGATTGCTATCTGCATCATATGGGCTATGGCCATCTTGTATTCTTATTCATGTTGATATCGACTTGTCTGAACTTGGAGGCATGTTGTCAATATGAATTTGCATATTATATGTTTTAGAATGGATTTGTATGTACTATTGTCTTGTGTACTATCATTATTCTTTTCCATGTATAATTTTATTTCTTATCAAGAAGAAGATTTTGCTTATCATAAATAAAATATGGTCTTGAATTTAATTTATTTGTGTTCTGTACTTCATGCAGCCCTCATATGTTGGATGAAGCTGAAAGATCTCTGCATGATGCCTTGTGCGTTCTATCCCAAACAGTAATTGACAGCAGGGTTTTACTCGGAGGTGGATGGCCTGAGATGATAATGGCAAAAGCAGTTGACGAACTTGCCAGGAGAACTCCCGGGAAAAGGTCTCATGCCATTGAAGCTTTTTCACGGGCGCTTGTGGCCATTCCGACTATCATTGCTGACAACGCTGGCTTGGACAGTGCTGAATTAGTTGCTCAACTTCGTGCAGAGCACCACAAAGAAGGAAGCACTGCCGGGATTGACGTCATCTCTGGAACTGTGAGTCACTTAAGTTACTGAAATTAACTTGTTCATTGGCCTATCTTATAAATTAATGAATAGATTTTATGATGTGGCCCGCCTAGCTCCATATCTTGCGAGTTCTTGATTCCTCTAAGTCAAACCCTTGTCAACATGCTATAAAATTTTGTAATAATCTCAAAATTGAATAAAGGTCAGATTGTCAAGTTGCACGGAAACGAATATATTGTTGAATTGAGTCAACCTGCACCATTTATGTTCTTGAAGAGCATTGAGTAAAGATAAACCATCAGCATGCTATATAGAATATGAAGAAACACACACACACACACACACACATATATATATATATATATATATATATATATATATATACACACGCACATTTTTCATGAGAATGTAAGAGCACTGCACTGAACATATAAAGTCACTGCATTTGCCGTGAAATTAACTGCATTTAGAAAATTGGAATTAGGTTCTCATTTGAACCTCCTCCTGGGTATCAGTATACTTGTATGAGTCGAAGCAGTTTATCTTTCTTGAATCAACATTTATTTTAGTGGAAATCGAGGCTTCATGGTCTTTACACGGAGATTATTATCAACATGATAAGGTTGTGGGTTCAGCAAAGGCTTATGCTAAAAGATAATCGGGTGTTTTTGGACAGGTTGGAGATATGGCTGAGAGAGGGATATGTGAGGCATTCAAAGTGAAGCATGCTGTATTGCTTTCAGCAACTGAAGCTGCTGAGATGATTCTTAGGGTCGACGAAATTATCACCTGTGCGCCACGAAGAAGAGAAGACAGGATGTGATGAAGGCAATGCTTTTAAGGATTGTAACAGAAGGTATATTATATTGAATTTGTGGTGTGTTTTAAGAACTGAAAGTGGGGCAGATTTTGGCAAAATTTCAAGTGCAGTTCCAGTTTTGTTTACTGACAACATTTTTTGTTCGTGTGGTCATAGACTCGCAGCTGACTTTGTACGTTTTAAGGATTTCGTTTCCCTTTTTGTTGAACTGTGGTATGTCGAATACTTATTTTAATCTGTTCGACATAATGCAAGTTAAAACTATTACTACTTCTCACATTGCCTTTCGGGTTTTCTGCAGACTTCTTTAGCTGTATGGTGAAATATTATTTTCCTTACATTCATAAAGTGTGCATTCATGGTGAAATATTATTTCCCTTACATTCTTTAGCTGCATGGTGAAATAATGTCTTTTTTTCATACGCTCAACAATTTTATTTAAAACCTATGGCAAAAAAGTGTGCATTTATGTGGGATGGAAGGAGTATTTAATATGGTTAAAAATATGTAAATTGGACTAGTTTTTAGGATGGACAGATAAAAATTTTATGGGAAAAGAAAATCTAAATCCTAAACCGACCCTCTCTTCCAATCTGCTGTTGTAGGCTTGT
Organism: Salvia miltiorrhiza; assembly: GCF_028751815.1. Taxonomy (NCBI): domain Eukaryota; kingdom Viridiplantae; phylum Streptophyta; class Magnoliopsida; order Lamiales; family Lamiaceae; genus Salvia; species Salvia miltiorrhiza. The sequence goes on from NC_080387.1 coordinate 53,041,915, forward strand.
AGCACCGGTTCGGTGCCACCCTTCAAACGAGGCTAATATAGAGTAAATCGACGTTGGTTTCTATACAATTAAACTAAATAATGAATTTGGATTATAAAATATTGCATTTATATACACTGAACGATATTAGTTCAGCCCTAAGTTGGTATTCATATTATTTTTCTGATCCATTTCACTTCAAGTCGGTATCTATATCATTTTATGATCGTGAAAAAAATTAAAAAAATTGTAACACCCCGAATATTTAGATTTATTATATAGGTTTAATTAGTATTTTTTTATGAGTGGATTTTTAAAATGGCCACTTTCATATTGTAAAATTAAAAATTGTCCACTAAGATAAAAATATTAAAAAATGGCCACTGTTACCAAAATACTCTTCCACATTAAAAATTAAAAAAATGTCCACTTTACATCACCCCTTTAAAAAATCGCGCAATTCACAACCAACCGAATTCACAACCAGAATTTTTTGTTTGTGAATTCACAACTAGTCGAATTCACAGCCAAAATTTAATTCACAACCAGTCGAATTCACAACCAAAATTTAATTCACAACTAGAATTTTTGGTTGTGAATTCACAACAAACGAATTCACAACCAAAATTTAATTCACAACCAGATTTATGTTGGTTGTGAATTCACAATCAGTCGAATTCACAACCTGAATTTAATTCACAACTAGAATTTATTTTGGTTGTGAATTCAAGTAGTTGTGAATTTGAGTTTTTAAAGTTTGAATTTACAACTAAAATTAGAATTTAATTTGGTTGTGAATTCGAGTTTTAGTTGTAAATTCATAGATTTAGTTGTGAATTTTTAGAATATTAAGTTGTAAATTCATAGATGTGATCGTGAATTCAAAAACATTCAATTGTAAACTCAAGAAATATTAAGTTGTGAATTCAAGAAATATTAAGTTGTGAATTCACAGATCTGATTGTGAATTTAAGAACATCAAATTATAAATTCATAAATCCGATTGTGAATTCAAGAACATTAACCAAAATATTCAAATTTCACAAAAATATTCATAGATCTTATATTAATTTCATCATATGGAAAGAGAGAACCTCTAAGGTATTTCATCGAACACCATCGCGAATATCCCTAAATCCCCCAAATGTGCCGCACATTTAACCCATCGCTGAAGATTAGCTCAAACCGCAAAGAGGAAGATGAGTACATGATTCATTGAAATCGAAATTCACACTAATTCATCGAAAGCACTTGGAAAAAAACGAACGATTTTGAATCATTACAAAATCACACTAACACAAAATCAAATTCTATAGAGCATATATCAAATTTTCCAACAGCAAATCCAAATCTCATCATATTCCATCCTAGAAACATGCGAAAATTGCTATTCAAAATCGAAAATAGCAAATCGCAATTTGAATAGCTGGAATAGCAATTTTCGCAATTTCTATTCAATGAAATAGCAATCCAAATCGGAACCAATTTCACCAAATCCAACTGCAATTAGTAATTGATCGGAGCTAGAGGATACGAAGCCACTCTCGGACCGATTGATGAATCCAAGGAATCGAGATCGCCGCGTGACAACGACGGCCACGGCACGCACACTTCCACCACCGCCACCGGATCCGTCGTCTCAGGCACGAGTTTGTTCAATTGATTGGGATTCGACAGTCTCTGCAAATTCCGGGAATATCGTAGGGTTTTCTGAATCTAGGGCTGCGATCGAAGGAAAACAATGGTCGGGTGGAGAGAGCAGAGGGAGGCCAGGGCGCGGCGGCCCTGCCGCTGCCGTTCGGCCACGGACGGAGAGAGATAAGGGTAAGGGTGAGGGCGACTGGATTTAGGGGAGCTAGGGCTCAGGCGCCGGAGCTCGAGCAGAGAGGGAGTGTTGTTGAGGGCGGCGACTGTAGCAGGAGCTGTGGTCGCCGGAGGAGATGAGAAAGAGGGAGAACGACGGCAGTCGCGGCGAATTCGCCGGAGCAGCTGCCTCGCCAGGAATTTCAGGCGGCGGCGGGACCTTGAGGAGATGGAGTCCGACAGATTTGAGTCGTGTGTGTGTTTCAATTTGGATTTGTGAGAGAAGAGAGAGAGAGAGGGGGGGGTGAGAGATTGAAAGGATCGACTGACTTATTTGATCGGCCATTTTTTAACATTTTAAAGTAAAGGGTAATTTTGTACTTTTACATAAAAACTGGTCATTTTTTAATTTTTTAATTTCATAGGCTAAAATTTAATTTTACAATATCAAAGTGGCCACTTTTATATATTACCTCTTTTTTTATTATAGCTTATTATTTTTAGATTTTTACATGATATATATATATATATATATATATATATATATATATATATATATATGCCGTATGCGCCATTAATTTTATCTAGATTATTATTATTATTATTTGTGATTCCTATTAGAATTAGAACTCTTTTTATCATCTTATTTTATTAGGAGATATATATAGAATATATATTTTATATTTCTCAAACTCTTTTAAAGGCTTGTATAAATAGAGGCATAATATTTACCCTAAGATCACACTGATAGAACCCGAGGCAGCTATCAAGAATCGGTACTTTAACTTACTCTCGCTTTTATTTTATTTTTTCTACGCAAAGATTTTCTGTTTTAGCTTTAGACAGTTCTAAACTGTAAGCTTTTGGAAACCAATTTGTAACTGGATTTTCGTGCTTCTGTTTTGTTTTTCGAAAGCAAAAGTCAACACCAATCTAACTAATTTTCTTTAGTATAATTAGTGCTTTCTTTTATTATTTATTTAATTCTTTTAGCTATGATGATGTTAGCATAATAATAATATTTTTTACTCAAGTATATTTAAGTTTCTTATTAAGTTTGATTAGTAATAAGTAGTATATGTCGTATATATGGTTGTAGTTTTAAGGTGAGGAAGTATTTTCTTTCTTTTCTTATTTTAGTTATTTATTTATTTCTTTTAATTACTAAAGGTTTCAGTTAATTTCAGTTTTGCAGTTCTGGAGTTGAGGCGGCCATGAAAGTCGAGAATGACTAGAGATTTAGTAATTCTATAAAAGTTTGAGTTGAATTTAAATTGGTTTAAAGTTTTATAATTCAAGAAATTTTATTTTATCTATTAGTTTTCAAAGATTTTATATTGAAAATTTTATGAAAATTGGGGTGTTACAAAAACTCACTGGCAAAAATAAAAAAAGAAAACTGGTATTTATTTGCAAAACATTTTAAACATGAAATTTAAAATTACATAATAATGTTAATTAGAAAAAAGGGTTAAGTATCAGACTAGCCCTTAACATGGAAGCCCCTATGACATTGAGCACCTTATGGCAAGAGGGGTGTCAAATAAACCCCTATGGTAATAAAAAAAAAGAACAATTAATATTTTAAACCCTAACATGGAAGCCCCTATGGTAATAAAAAAAAGAACAATTAAACCCTAAACCCTAACGCCAACATAATACCATTCACTTAATATTTTTTTTTTCCATTTTTTTTAATCTGTGAGTCCCACCAGAAATATTTGAGCGGGTGTTGGTATCAGACAAGGCATATGAATCGACGCTACTTCGTTTCTTCCTCATTCGAACTCGAAAATTCCAAACATCTTGTAGTCGCCATTGATAGACGAAGATAATCTACTCCAGTGGGATTGATCAAAGCACAATTAAGGTTGGTTTTCAACATTGTTTTTCTCAAGTTTTTTTCCATTATGTTTGTTGATAGAAGAACTTGAAACAGATGTTTGATCTTTTCATTCCACTGCGCGAAGAGCCCGATCCACAACCACCGGAGACGGAATTGAAACTCATAGGTCCTCACGAAATGCAAGCACACGGTGAATCCCTATGCTAATTTCGCAAAACTTTGAAAGATATTCTCCAATTTGAAGGCAAGCATCGCGATTTAGGGTTCTTCAAACTAACGAATATCCCCAAATAAAAAGGGGGATTTCAGTTAGTTACTGGTGGGCCTCGCAGATTAAAAAAAAAAAGAGAAAAATAAAATTTGATACGGACGGCGTTATGTTGGCGTTAAGGTTTAGGGTTTAATTGTTCAATTTTTATTACCATGGGGGTTTATTTGACACCCCCTTGCCATAAGATGCTCAATGTCATAGGGGCTTCCACGTTAAGGGCTAATCTGATACTTAACCCTAAAAAAAATACATAATAATGTGGGTAACGTACATAATTTAGAGGGGTGTATTCGTTGTGGAATTTGATGGATTTCTATGGATTTTAAAAGTCTGGGTGTATTCGTTCAAGACTTTTAAAAGTCTGCAGAAATCTGGGTGTATTCGTTCAAGACTTTTAAAAGTCCATATAAATCTGGGTGTATTCGTTCAACACTTTTTAAAATCCATACAAATCTAGGTGTATTCGTTATTCCATTGACTTAAAATTCGGAATGACTTTTATGAATTTCATCCAAAAAATACACACGACAAAATCCGGCCAAGAACCACGAGAATTGAAATCCATGAACTTTTAAGCGAGCGCTGAGTTCCAGCGCCCGCGGCCAAGAAGCCAGCGAGCGCTGGAACTCAACAATCGTTGAGAAGCCAGCGAGTACTATGTCATTTTCAAGGCATCAACTTGATTATTTACTAATTTTGTGGGATTTGGAGGCAGCGCAATGATTGTGTGATTATTTTAAGAGTAAAAGGCATCGGAATTATCAATTCATTTATGTGGACAGCAAAACCCTATTCGATAGCAATATCCATCAGAAGACAATCATCAACAAGGAGAAAACACAAGCAGTACATATTGGATATTTATGATTTATGAAGTGTACCTCGATTGATGTTATCTCATTAAAGTTCTTGGTGTTTGGAATTCCTAGACATCGCATCCCGTGCTGGTGCCTCCATTCCTTGAAATGACGTTCGTAGGCTCTGCGGCCCCAGTAACTGTGGTTCCCACATATCTCACATTTGAACTCCTACTCCAGCGGCCGCTGGGTTGCCGCGGTCGCTGGGTTTCCAGCGGGTGCTGGGACTCCGCGGGCGCTGGGTCTCTTTTAGCGGGCGCTGGTTCTCCGCGGGCGCTGGTTTCATGGAATTTAATTTTAAAATTATCCCGTAAAGTCTTCAAAAATCAATGAAAATCAGGGTAAAATCCAACTACGAATTCTTTGAAAGTCGTCTGGAATCTATGTGAATTCCATGGAATTTAAATTCCATGGACTTTTTAAAGTCTGTGGAAATCCACAACGAATACACCCCCCTTAGTTTCAATTGCCTCTATAATAATTTGCCAAACTACAGAATACAAACGGGTCGGGCAGTATCCAGTTGGGCCGGGTTGATTGCCATATTGAGAAACGTGGTAAAATCGTGGTCTCTTCTAGGGGTGGATTGGTACGGTATGCCGAAAATTTTCCGTCATACCGTATACCATACCGTAAATTGCGGTATGAGAATTTCCATACCGTTGCCGTACCGTACTTTTCGGTATACCGAAGATCGGCATACCGAAAATTTCGGTATGAGAATTTTCATACCGTTGTCGTACCGATAGTGCGGTATACCATACCGAAAGTCGATATACCATACCTTAAGGTATATCGAAATTATTGGTATATTAATATCAATATATGTAATATATAATACGTATATAGTTTTTTATTGTATATAACATAATATATATGTAACCCTATAACTTTAAAAATTATTTAATAATTAAGTTAAATTATCAACTTAGATAACAATGAAATTATATTATTATCTAATACTTAATAAATAGTTATATTATTATTTATCTTTTTATGAGATATATTGTTAAATAATGCATTATATTATTTTTATTTATATTCAAGGATTTAATGAGTATTGAATAATTATTAATTTAATGAAAATATAGTAAGTATTTCATTGTTTGATATTAATTGCTTTTATTTATATTAGAAAAATGACATAATTATATTTTTTCCCCTTAATTAAATGAATCAAATATTTTTGGTTCAGATATTCAATTCAAATTTTTGATATTCAAATACGAAATTTTGTGATTAACTCGAATACAAATATGAACATTTTGTTTGATTTGATTAGTTATCAAATATGATTCAAAAATCATAATACTTGATTAAGTATTTAAAAATAAAGAATAAAATAGATATAAAGTAAAATAAACAAAAAACTAATATTTATTTAAATAAAAATTAATATTAATCAAAGTATTAAAAACATTGATTTCAAATTCAATTCATACGAAAATATTTCATATTTTGAATTAAATAGTAAGAAGTCAAATGAAATAGTAGGAATGTTTAAAATATACTTATAAAAAATTGAAATGGATATTTGATTCGATTCGAATATTCGCGAATCAGTGTACGAATCGAATATGAATAATAAATCAAATTTGAAAGATATTCGAGTAACCATTGGAATATGCAATTATTTTTACGAATGTGAATCGAATTCAATAATATTCGCTTCAATTCGATTTGTTTACTTTACATTCGTAGAATTAACTTATTCTAAAATTATAGCTATAGTCTACATATATAATATAACTATATAGCTCACACTTATATAGCTATATATTATAATTGACTATATATTGATATTCTAGTTTCATCAATAACCTAGTAGATCTTGTAATTATTGTTTGAGTTTTATATTTACTCAATTTATGTACTTTTCAAAATTTACTTATGACTTATTATTATCTATTATTAGTTAATTTTTTATATAACATGAATGTAACTTATTCTAGAGATATAGTTATTCTAGAATTAGAATTATAGTATGTAGACATATAAATATAGATATATATGTAGCTCATACTTGCATATTTTTCAAAGTCCTTTAGTTAAATAACATAGATGCAATTTATTTTATATGTATTCAATTTATTTACATGTTTTTAATTATTAATAAATATATATTTTATAAGTTGTCATTAATTTTTTAGTAATTATGATTTTTTTAAATATTTTACCACTAATTAAATATATATATATAATTTATTCTGACGGTATACGGGTTTTTTTGGTATATACCAAAACAACGGTATATACCGATACCGCGGTATATATCATAGCATGGTATATACCGAAACAACGGTATATACCGGTTTTTCGGCATATACCGCGGTATGAGAAAAATGATACCGTTGCCGTACCAAAAATTGGTACAATACCATACCAAAATTTTTGGTATACCGAAATTTCGATATTTTCAGTATTTTTTCGGTACGGTAAGTGCGATATACCGATTTTTCGGTATTTTGCTCCACCCCTAGTCCCTTCCTCCGGTATTAATATTTCGTTTCCAATATACAAACAGGAATAACCACCGCCGTCTCCCTAGCTTTCCGCTCCACTTTCAAATGGCCAGCGACGGCGCTCCACTTATCAGTGATACCACACACGCGCACGTTATCTCCGCCGCCGAAGCCGACAACAATGACCTGAAGCTCCTCCGCCTCGCCGTCCGCTCGCTGCCGCCACAAATTCTCAAGGACTTGCTGTCCAATGGCGTTAGTGCTTCTCTCACAATTACAAACTATTTTCCGGCTCGCTTATTATCCAATTTAGCTTACAAGAGCGCAGCAGTTTATAATCAATTGGAACATTTTAATTCCAGCAGTCGGTATCTGATTATTTGGACAAGTTTTGGTCCTCTGTTTGTTATTGGAATTGGTTTTACTTCTGTCGAAATTAGATAATTTACTCCCTGATTCAAACTATGCAATCCAATTCTATGGACTGGAAATAATAATGGTGCTAATTTTAGATTCCGGAATTGATTGACTGATACAGAGTGCTGCGCATGATGTATAATTTATAGGCTAAAGCTCTCATTACTGATACAGGTTTGCGCACGCTGTATAATTAATCAATTTGGTCTGCACGAGCAAATATGTTCTCGTCCTTCAGTTGCAACGCCTGTTTTGAGTGCGATTCTTCATGAATCGGCAGAGCGTGGTGATGATGGAGCTAATAGTAGTGTTGGGGAAAATAAAGATGCGATTGATGTAGAAAACGGATTCCAGGAGGTTTGCAGGGTTTGTCTAGGCATTTTGCAGTTCTTATATATTGATGACAATGGAATTTCAGTGAGAAAGAGTCATGCTTGCGATTTTGCTGCAGCAGTTGCGGACCCTGTAAAGCAAGGGGGCTATCAAATTGATAGCTTCTCACTCCAAGTGTCCTTGCCCCCGATTGTGGTCGATAATGAACAGGCAGTTTGGTTAGTGATCTAGATTCTTGGATATACAGTGTTTTGATGGCTGGAAAATTCTTTGTATTTATAAAGATATAATTCTGAAAACAGTAATAGCGGATTGTTCATTTTCAGGTCATATATCAAAGAGAAGTATAGTTCTGAATCTTGGTTCACAGAAAAGTTTCCACTTGCAAGCATTACAGTGAAAGATTTTTTGAAATTGTCTGTTGCAAATCCTTTGGAGAAGTTATTGGTATTATTTGAGACTTTTCTTAGTAGGGTTGTGTGCATGGTATTTTAAATTTTATTTTTCATTTTGGCATTGTGTTGGACTATAATGGCATTGGGCTGAACTTTCTTGAATGAGAAAGTGATGCTTACTTACTATATACATTTGAGGAGGGGTTTAGTGACGGTTCTCTTTTAGTCATCTTAGTATATTGTCTAAAATATTTTTAACTATCGCAGGATGTAAAATGTAATGACAATTCATTCCGAGTTCGATTGACATACACACTTTCTGATGCATCAGCTGAGAACAAGCCCTTTAATGAGAGCAATGGGTGCTATAAGAGGAGGAAAATAGGCAAGTCACTTTCCTTTCTCTTTTCCATGTTCTTGTTTGCTACTGTTTCTTTCCCAGGCATATCCTTAATGCAGTAGTACAAACTTCATCCAGGTGCATTAACAGCGTCATAAAAATCTGAACTTGAATAGTGAAACCTGAATTGACATAAAAATCTGAACTTGAAAGTATTACACTGTAGTATGAAATGTCTTAAGCATATGCTTATTTAAAGGTTCCCGATCTCGTTATTTTATCGACTACTGCATGGAAAGTATTTACTCAATAATTGCTATGGAGAATGCTCTTTATTATGCCATACGTTAAATAGAGCAGCATATTTGTACTTTTGTAGAGAATAGGCATTGAATCATTAAACTTGCAATGCGGTAGAAATCAATACATAACGTTAAAGTGATTGATATAATTCCTGCATTCTCTAAACAAATCTAATGGTTCTTTAATATTAGAAAAGCAGTGAAGATGGTCATGTCATGTGAAATGTGTTGTCTTGGATTCTGCACATTATATACGTTTATACTATTGAATTGACAGATGACACTGATCTCTTGAAGAACTCTGCTGATTTGCAAAAGGTTGAAAGTCATGACCTCACTACAAATTCTTCAACTGAGTGCAAAGATGATGAGACTGGTTTGTCAAAATTCCCGCTAAAGAAGGTATGTGCCGACTCATGATGTCTTGTTTCCTTCTTTCTTTCTTTTCAAACTTGTCCAATATTAGGAGCTTAAATTTCTTGATTTTATTCAATATAATGCCAATTGAATTTAAAAAATCAACACTTTATAGGTGAGGATTTTGTTATTTTCAGGTCAATGAGTGCTGCTCCTTGGTTTTTCAATGCTACAAGACTTCTGTTTATGTTGGTGGGAGATATCTTAAGGTGCAACAACTTTATCATGAACAAAAGTCAACCTTTTGATTATTAAAAGCCTTTGGGTTGACCTTAATGAAAATTCCCTGGAATCATGCTGTTACTCTTTCTGATGCAGTACTCTAGAAACGTCAGCCAGTCACGCTGGATTATAGATGATGAACGAATGGGCGAAGCATCTGTTGAGGTGAAGAAGCTTCAAGATTGAAGTTTGTGGTATTCCAGTTATTATTTTGGAATGTCCAAAACATGACACAGAATTTTTTTCCTTGTTTTGCAGGAAATTATTGGTAGCAACATCCTCCCCATCTGTCAGGGTGACAACTACAAGTTCCATGCTGCTGGCAGAGAAGACATTGATGTAGAGAATTTGATCTTTTAATCACCACTGATAGTTGGCAGTTCTGATTTGAACTTCTTCCCCTCTCTCTATTTCTCTCTTATATGCATGTAATACATATCTATGCAGGTGCGCATGCTGGGTACTGGGCGACCTTTTTTGGTTGAGATCCAAAATGCACGTCAATTCCCGTCTGATCTGTTGATAAAGAAGATTGCAATGAAGATCAATAGTTTGGAAAGCAAATTTGTATGCCTAATAATGTTGATTATTTTTCTGCTGCTTATCATACATGGACTGAGATATGACGTACAAAATGCACTGGTTTGTGCAGGTGCGAGTGAAGAATCTTAGGTTTTTGGGTAGTCAGGGTTGGGAGCTGATGCGTGAAGGAGAAGCAGAAAAACAGGTAAGGCTTTGGCTTTTAATAGTTGACAGTCGTGGACTCGTAATGACCAGTAGTACTAAAGGTATTCAATGCATATTTGCAGAAACAGTATGTTGCACTAGTGTGGATTTCTCGTCCCTTTGAAAATGAAGATGAGCAGAAATTATCATCGTTCAAGGACCTGGTAACTTATACTCTTGTGTGTCTGTGTGGGACTTGTGAGACTGTGTACTTGTCCTTTTCTGTCTCCCCCTTCATCTCTGACCAAAGAACTGCTTGCTTATTACCTACTTCTTTTTCAGATTTTATTCTTTAGCTTGTAATTTGGTAAACTTTGTATTTAGAAAGCTGTTTTTATTTTCAGTACATCTTCTGATCTAGTTGGGCCAAGTTTGTGTGGTTACCGGTTCCATTTTCTTGTGCAGCAAATTTTGCAGAAAACACCAGTAAGGGTTCTCCATCGTCGAAGTCCACTAGAACGTGAGAAAACCATACATTGGTAAGAATATCTTACATTAAAAGGTTTTACTATCCTTCTGCTTTGCAGATTTCTTTACACATTTATCTCATATTTCAGGATGAAAATAGAGAGGATAGCTGGTAGTTCTCAATATTTCCTATTGCACTTGTGCACTCAGGTTAAGTGTTTTCAGTCTCTGTCTGAATTGAGGAAACTTAATGTTGGTAACTGAGCATTTGCAGTTGCTGGTTACTGCAAAAGGCCCAACTTATTTAACTTTATGAATCATAGGTGAAATAAAATCATAGCAGAAATCTTGCATCCTAAATTTTCTTGAATTTTCGGAAAAAGCTGATTAGTGATAATTTTATCTCAACCAGGCGGGAACTTACATCAAGGAATTTGTTCATGGGGATCTTGGACGTACATATCCCAAGTATGAAATCGCACCACATTTATATTATCATCATCGTCATCATCTATATCTTAGATTTTTGCTGGATCCGCTTGTCTCAACCCTCCAGATCACCGCTTCTTTCTACTCTCATAGTTTGTTGGAACAATGAAGAAAACTGAACAGCTACTCTAGACATTTCAGTTGCATATCGAAGTTCAAGTTGTTGAAAAAATCTTAATTCTGTGAATTTTCTTGGACTATTATGCTAAGGATTATTCAATAAATGATTCCAGCATCTTCACCAGTTTCATTTTTGGGCCCACGCATCAATTCTTTTCACCCATTTTATGCTGTATTTTTTGCAGTGTCGGTTCAATCCTGGGATGCAGAGCAGAAATATTGCAGCTTGATGTCACAGATGTGAAGATGGATTGCTTCCAGGCCTAAGTAAGGCTTCTCTGTGCTGAAACTTTCATTTTAGATTTTTCATTCGTTGCAAATATAACCCGTCTTGTAAACATTCAATTTTGATTCTAATTAATTGGGTCTTTTATGGAAGGTTTTATGTTTCATAACTGAAAACCAAGATTACTATTTTGTGTAATCTTGTGAGATTATGATAAGTCATGACATCCTAACAAATGCAGAATGGTCTCATGAGACTATAGCAATATCTCTTTTATAGACTTTGCTTTGTGGTTGCGAGAGGCTATAATTTGGTTTTCTCGTAAGGCATAAATTCGAAGAATATGAATGATTTTATAGATAAGTAGAGTAGTTTCAACTCAAAAAGGAACTACATAGGGTAATGCAAAAGCATCAATCTGATGCAAGTATTGTGCACGAGGACACCACGCCATGCTGCTTCTGGAGCCGGAGATGCTGCTAACGCTACCATCACTTTCAAATCTCCGCCTCTTCTCCTCCAGTTTTATATCTTTGTAGAGCCAATCTGAATCTGAATCATCGTCTTCTTCTTCATCGAGTAGATGTGTCTGTAGTGCAAAACTTAGGTTCTGAAGCAGATTCTTGTACTGTAATTCACTTGTCTTTGTAGGAGCGAAGGCAATGCTACTGCTTTCCGACACCGTGTGCGCGTTCCTCTTGTTGTTGCTGGTGTTTGCTGTGCTATCGTAGGAAGATGGTGATAGAACAGCAGCAACTTCATGCTCCTTGGTGAGACTGCTGCCTTCAAATTGCTTTGATGTCTGTGTCTTGGCCTTCCTTCTCTCTTTCTCCTCCTTTTCTTTTTCCTCTCCCAGCTGTACCCACCAATTTATCAAATTCATTACAATCCAATAACGTTCCCAGGAAAAGCACAATATTTAAAATTTTAGAAATTTATAATCCTAACAGATTAACAATAATATTTCATGATCGAATGAAATAAGTAGTACTAACTTCTTTTTGAAAGGAGTATTATATAATCAACTTTAATTACTACTTCTTCCAAAAAGTTCAAATTTTTATATATCCTAATTTTAGATAAATCACTCGAAATAATCATTTTAAACTAAAAATATACGTCTTGGTCCACAATAAAAGTGATAAAAATGTGTTGTTAAGTAATTAGGATAAATGACATATTATTAGCGGTGGGGTATAGTTTAATTGTAAACCCTATCTCGGATATTCATTATTCTTCTTTCAGAAATATATTATTCATTATTCGAAGTTCTCTTATTATTATTATTATTATTATTATTATTATTATTATTATTATTATTATTATTATTATTATTATTATTATTATTATTATTCGAAGTTCGGATAAGAAGATTCCAAGTGGTTGTTCCCCAACCAACAAAATTTAAAATTTAAGAAATTTACAATTCAACAAGCAGAGTTGCCCCGGGGCATGAACATAGTCTTCGATATTCATTAGTCTTCTTTCAGAATTATTATTATTATTATTATTATTATTATTATTATTATTATTATTATTATTATTATTTATTATTATTATTATTATTATTATTATTATTATTATTATTATTTCTTAAAAGATTTAATTTAATGAAGATTAAGAGAAATCAACTTGTGTTAATCAGGGTCGCCCAAGAAAATCCAGAAACAGTAAACATCGATTAAAAAGAAAAATGCGACGATCAATCAAGGTTTGTCAAAGAAATAAACCTTGATCAATTGAAGCCAAGCCTCATATTTCTCCTTGATCGGCGACATGTCCAGATTATTATCAAAGATAATAATGTGAGACTCCAACAACTCAATCCGAGGGTTTTTACGAGAAAAATATTAAATAACGAAGCATATAAGCTCTTAATATAGAGGTTGTAAACGTAAATCCTAATCCAATTCGACGTCTACGATATATATTCCACAAAATTGGTAATACCCCAAAAAACAGGACACAATCTATTGGGCCCATTCTAATTAAAGGCCCGTTATGCATTTGGGTCGATTCCCATTTAACGGCCCACTATCTTTTTACGCATATTTCTCCACTGTTATGCAGATTTTCCATGATGCTCAAGAAAAATCATCTACTCTCATTTAGAATATGTGGAAAATATAGACTTTCCACCATTTTCTATTAAAGAGAACACCCTTAAAAATAAATGTAGATAATTAATACTTATCTTTTCTTTTAGAACGAATACATTTTGAACTACAAACGTGGATGGATCATTCATTCAAAATAAATTGTTGAAAATGACACCTTAAATAATCAATTTATTTTTGTTAAAAATAGTCCACAAGAAACTGCTCTCGGATATTCTGTTTTGAACTTAATGACTTCACTTTTTATACTACTATAATAAATACAAACTAAGTTAATTTCCAAGACCTAAAGTCCTAAATTCGTGCAGTCTTTGAATTTCTTTATTTATCAAAAAAACAAAAATCTAAACTAAGAGTGCTACTGTACAGAGATGTAAAATAGATCAATCAACTCGAGCTCGGATTATTTTCAACTGGGACTAATTGAGCACATTATATAATTTGGGTTCAAATAAATTTCTTTGATTTCCACGGTAGTTAAAATATATTTCCTTTTTTTCAATTGTCGCGTGTCATCAAAACAGACATACCAAAAAATGGATAATTTTTCTCTTTTTACCTCTCAATATTGCATGAAAAATTAAAAAGGTAAGTAATTTATCACTAATAAAAGGACAAAATACAAAGTTATGCATTATTTTATCATAAAATTTTGAAATGGAACACTTATTTAAGATCAAAATTTATTTTCGATTAAAACGCTTAAAAAATTCGAAGGAATTACATTCTTGTAACACGTGACCTAGATAATTTCTAAGGCTTAACGTCATGAGTTCGAGTCCACCGTCATGCGATCGTTAATTTTTTTTATTTATTTATAAAAAAAAGAGCTAGTGTCTCAATAAAGACACTTATTGAAATGGAACAAGTGATAATTCTCAAAAAAAATCTCAATAAAGAATGTGCCGGTAATAGCCTTCGGGTCAGTAATTAGTGATAGGTTACAAATTCAATACACTAATTTTTATTTCACTTCAATTTCAGACAAAAATAAATGACACAAACACTTTTGTTGGGTATAACAAAAGAAAATATTTAAAATTATATTGGGTATGCTGTATGCAGTGTAGGTAATTTAAGAAATGAGTATTTGTGATAGATAAGTGAGAAATTTGGGTAATTTTATATATTAGCAGAGAAAGATTTAGAGGTGATGAAGAATACACAAAAATGTAATCAGCCTAGCTATATAGTATATATAAGCCCTAATTGTAGTGCACATTTAGTCGATCCACGATGCACCCACCATCTTGGCCATGAAGCTGTACCTGTCTGCAGCTTCATCGATCTGAAACAATTGATGAATAAAGTAAATCCAACAACATTATGAATTAAATCATGAATATAAATATAAATATTTTTGTTATATACCAGTTTGTTGGTAGGCTTTCCTGCTCCATGCCCCGCCTTACGCTCTACGCGAGCAATCATCGGATTCGTGTGAGGACTGCATAGGACATGTTGCATCGTCTGCACCCACAAACAGTAAATCATCTCTTTCATATTCATAATAATAATAAATAGATGAATTATATAATCACCGACCGCGATGAACTTGAGCGAGTGCAGCGGCACAACTCGGTCGTCGTGGTCCGCCGTCAACACCATGGTGCCCGGATACTGCTTCGCTTTATCACACGGCCTCCTCACATTATGCAATGGCGAGTACCTATATTTTTTTATTTAATTATTATTTTGCCTACCATTCCAAATAACTGAATTAAATGGGATGGTTCTTACCATTTTTTTTTAAAAAGTTGGATTCTGATTGTAACACTAGTCATTATTCGATACTCAAATATTAATCAACGTTTTAGTAATACAATAGGCTAAAACAAACTAATCAATATTTAGTAAGCAAAAACTTAAAAGTTCGGCCAAAGAAACATAAGATGAATATTTTTTTTTAATAATATAAGGATGGATTTAATTAATTAATAACGCTTACTTGATTATCCATTGGAACTCCTCCTCGTTATCCGAACATCCGAACTCGGATGTCCAAGCATGCCCTGTTTTACGAGGATCAAACATTTTATATTAAAAAAAGAAAACCGATTTCAATGCATAAATAAATAAAATTGTTATGTTCCCAAATTATACTCAAAATTTTAACTCCACGCAACTGTAGTCCGAATTTAATTCAACTTTGAGTGTTGTACGTCTACTTTAATTAATCAAAAATTTTAACTCGTCGAACTATTAAGTAAATAATAAAGATAAGCTATATTTGTAAATCAAAACTGAAAAATCACCATATGATCAAAATTCCCGTTATAATTTAGTTTAAGAGTAACTAAAAAAAATTCAAGAAGCAATCTTCCTCACCAATAGTAAACTTGTGAAACCTCAGCATATCCATCACGCCAACATGAGCAAGAGCACAACCAAATAAATCAGGTCTCTGCAATCCCCAAAAATCTCACCATTTATCATTTTTCAACAACATAAAAAACAATATCGTCAAAATGCAACAAACCTTGGAAAAGAAAATAATGTCTTAACTTCGTGTCAATTATTTTCAAATTATTGATGACGCTAACGTTTGAAATATCTGTTTGACTTAAACAGGTGATACTGCCTTCCGCCATTTCAGATGGTCATGGACTCATGGGACAACCGTGTGAACAATGAGAAGAATCGAAAGTTCGTGTATTTGAAGACAAATTTTTTTAATTCATGCGCAAATTTAGAATTGATTGAAAGTTTGTGTATTCAGAGCGCAATTACCCAGAAAAAGAAAAACAGACCTGGTTAATAGAGGCCCCAATGAGAAGGCCGCCATTGCTGCCACCTTCAATGCAGAGCTTCCTCGGCTGAGTGTAGCCGGCGGAGACGAGGTACTCGGCGGCGGATATGAAGTCGTCGAAGACATTCTGCTTCATGGAAAGGCAGCCGGCTCTGTGCCATTCCTCGCCGTATTCTCCGCCACCGCGTAGGTTGGCGATGCAGAAGAGCAGGCCCAAATGCTTAGCGATGACAGCGCGGCTGACGTTGAAAGATGGAGTGATGCTGACGTTGAATCCTCCGTATGCGTACAGCAAGCAGGGGTGCGATCCGTCGAGGCGGATGCCGTTTCTCGCCACGATGAACATCGGTATCTTCGTGCCGTCTTTGCTGGGGAAGAAGACCTGACAAAGGAACACAGGCATTTCAAATCTATTGTGCAATGTCAGCTGCTAAATTTATTTTCAAGGAATTAGATCATCTCCAGCAGAGACCCAGTTCTATATAGAGCTATCCCGTTCGACCCCGACTTGAATTCAACACGACAACGGGCTCCACTTGTCCAGGAGATGCCCTTATCATCACGGCCAATATCTTTTCCTTAACTTTTATCGATCCTTACCCTCCGTCCACTAATTGTTGGCCTACTTTCCTTTTTGGTCCGTCCATCAATTTATGTCATACCCATTTATAGTAAGTCTTTATAATTTTTTAATTAGTGGGTCCCAATAAACAGTACACTTTTTCTCCACTCAACTAATAAACAATACACTTTGTGGGTCTTTTTCTCCACTCAACTAATAAACAATATATTTTGTGGGTCCCTTTCTCCACTCACTACACTTTTTCTTAAAATCCGTGTTTTGCCTCCTAGGCCAACAATTAGTGGACGGAGGGAGTATTTCTTATTTACAAAAAAAATCACCTCAAATTCAATCTCAACCACACATCTTATAAAAAATGAGACTCTTTCTCTATTACATAAAAATCATCACCAATTTTATTAAAACATGTGCCCACCAAAAATGCTATACTTTTCGTGGACGGAGGGAGCATCAAACTTCACACTTTATCCTTTTTCTCAATGCAAATTTTTTCAATTGATTTTCACGCATTGATGGAGTAAAAAGAGTTGATATAATTTACTCTTCTCATAGAATTAATATATCAAAATAGTCATTTTCCTATTGTAAAAATATAAAAATTAATAAAAATGATAGAAAAGTTTTCTTTTAAAGAAAGTAGTCAATTTTGACTTAAAAGTAAAATTTTGCTTTTATTTATATGAATTATATTAGTTCATGACTAAGAAGTTTTGTGGTTGTGATTATAGAAAGGAAAATAGGGTCAATTCACGGTTAACAAACTTCAAAATAAGATCGAATCACAATTAACAAGTTTCATGATTGTAAATTATTACTATAATATAGATTAAAATTATAAGAACAACTTTTTTTAATTACTATTTTATTTTATCTTTACATTAGCAAAATAGCTATTTTAATTATTAGTTCACAATTCTTTTTCTTTTAGGGAGTATAACATTTTTAACGGAATAAGAAAACACTTATTCGAAGACAGATGAAGTAATATTTACCTGTTGGACTTCAAAATCCGCCCTATCGAAACCGGAGATGACATTCTCTCTGAGGATCTTCATCTCCGGCACCTCCGACCCGAGGTCGCACCTATACACAATCCCCGGAACTAGGAAACTCGTGAACCCGACAAACGCGACGCTGTCCTTGCGGCGCGCTGAGATCTGGTACACGGTCCCGATGTCGAGCGGCAGGCGCCACAGGAACGAGCCCGTCGCCAAATCCCTCAGCTGCAGCACACTCTTCACGTCGCTCAAATAGCTCACCAGAATCTGGCTCCTGTTGACGGCCACGGCGGATACGAGCACGTCTCTGCCGTCTTCTCCGACTACTTCAGTCCAAGAAGTTGGGTTTTCTTTGACGTCGACTCGAACCAGCTTGTATCTTGGGGCATCCTTGTTGGTGTGGAATGTGAAAACTGCGCCATCATTAGCTACATAGTTGTAAGATGCATCAAATGTATCGATGAGTTTCACAAATGGGAGCAATTCTCTTTTGGATTTGTAGACTTGGAGGCCATCGGGGAGCGCGGAGAGGTCGCAGTAGTAGAGCATGTTGACGGGATCGCAGTCCTTCATGGTGTAGAGAAGAACATACTGCATATATATATGGGATCGTAGGAGAAGTGAAGAACCATTATTAATCATCTTTTTGAACTAAAGAAAAAAAAAATAACACATGCTAGTGAAATTGTTTTAATGATAGTAATAGTATTAGAGGCTAGCTAACGCAAAATAAATTCTTGATGAAGACTATATTTTCTAAATTTTGAGCTAGAAATTTCAAAAAGATAATTCTCATACATGGATTATTGTACAATAATTCACACAAAATATCACTAATAATCAAGCTTTTTTTGGAACAAATCTTGACATGCATGACTAGCGATGTACACAACAGTTTAACTGCAGTAAACAAGCAACTGAACAACAAATAAAAATATGAAAATATATGGCGCCGTTACCTTGCCATCCTCGGTGACTGAGGCAGAACGCGTATGCTTAGGATTGTGTGGATCGCTCCAACATAGTATATCCTCACACTGATCACTACCAACAAAGTGGTAAAACACTTGATGATTTACATTCGCATCCGTCTCTGTACCAGCATCCAACTTCTCTCCATCCCTTTTCATGTACCAAAAAAAAAAAGCACTCCAATTGTTAGAATAACTACCCGTCCATCAAAAGTGTGGTGTCGTTTGGAGGGCATAAATTTTACTAAACGATTCAGAGATCGATGTGTATAAAGTGGATAAATTTATAAATAGTTAGTGAAATGTGCTTTTTTATAAATACTAGCAGAAAGAACGTACGTTGTACGTACGTGTAATTAATGTTATTTTAATTGGTAATCTATTATTTTAAAAAATCTATTAATTCATTACTTTTATTAGATAATTTATTGGATGGATATATTTATTTATAAGCCTTAATTATCGATAGTCATAGATATAAAATATTTTTTTATAGATTTGGATGACAAATAAATGTATATCAAAATAGATTTATATTTTATAAATATAATAATAATTATGACAGAGGTAAAATAGGCAATCCACAAGTTGTACCTTAGACTATCTTATGCTCTTTTTCTATTAGTATAGATTGAATGTGAATGAGGTTGAAAATATAAGGGTATATGTGTATCTAAATGAAAACACCATATATATTATGGACGTATTAAAATGACAAAAGGACCACACTTACACGGGTGCTGGATAACGCGAGTAGAAGAAACCTTTGCTGTCATGTGTCCAACTAATGTCAGAAAATTTAACCTGACAAACAAAGATATACATATATAGTTTTGAGCAAAATTCAAGAATAGTTTGCAAGTAATTAGTAAATAAAAGTTCGTTAATTTACCCAAGAAAGAGTATCAGGCAGTATGATGTTGTCTTGAATTTGCATGACTTTAATGGTGACCCAATCACTTCCACTGCAAGTGATTCCATATGCTAAGTATTTTGCATCAACACTAACTTGGATACCATTTAGAGCCACAGTGCCATCCTCACTAAATGTGTTTGGATCAAGTAAAACCTCTGCTTCTCCATCCACATTATCCTACACATAAAAAATGCTCAAATTTTAAATGTAATGCGGCATGTAAGAAGTCATAAATTAGTATACTTTTAATTTATTAATTAATTAATCAATGCCTTTAGTTTGTAATTTTTGTATGATTCGAATTTTACCAATTTGTAGAGATTATAATACCGTACGTATCCTTCATATATAATACTATTAATTGAATATATATATATATATATATATATATATAAAAACTAAAAGTATATAAATAAAAGGGTACGTTAATGATCGAATCTATCCATAACTTTTAATAGTTGTATCAATTATATCCCAACCTTTTAACTTATCAATATACTATATTTCAATATTTTCAACATGTATCAATTTTTTCATATTTTATACTGACGGTACGATATTCTTCCTATGAAAAGATATTTAATCAAAATTTTATTTCATTTGTCCCGCGAAACTTGAGCAAGTTTTTTTTTTGGCACAGATTTTAAAAAATTAATACTAGTATTTTATGTGTTAAGTATAATAAGTGGAAAAAAATTGTCATATAAGAAAAGTGATCAAGTTCGTGGCACGGAGACTAAGGAGTAATACTCATTAACGAAACTATAACTACGTGACAAACTTGAAATAAATATGGAGACTATATATATGGGGAACAAACGAATACCAAAAAAAATTGAAAAACGAATTTTCCTTAAACGGATCCGTTGAATAAAGAAATCCAGCATTTGAAAGCCTGTGTAGACTTGGCCCACAACCCAATTCCCTTTTGGTCAAATTTGATATTTCCTAAGTCGTATCTACTGTCTAATGTAATTAAAATCAACTTATGTCACCATCCATCCCAAAATATTCTAACTTTGACCGTGTCGAATTTTGAACCCGACCCACTATTTGAATGGGTCTGTTGCGTGCCTCCATTATCTTTGCCGGTAATCTCAAACCTCAATAATTTAAAAAGATAATACTCACTCCGTTCCACAAATTTGAACACGTTTTCTTTTTTGGATCGTTTCACGAATCTCGACACATTTTCAAATAAGATAATAATTATTATCTTCTCTCTCATACTTTATCATTTTTATACTTTATTAACTACACACTTACTAATCTACAACTTCTTAATTCACGTGTCGCAACCAAACGTGTCAGGATTCGTAGGACAGAGAGAGTACTAATAAATTTGAATACAATGTTGGGAATATTTGAAGCACCTGGATGTATAGGACCCTTTGCGGCTGTAGACCGGAGTTATGGAAGTAAAAATATTTATCTCCCGCCCTAAATGGAGCATCATATCTTGGGAAATCATACACTTTTCTCAGCTTTTCACCAAGTTTTTCTCTTGTTTCGCATCTTGAAAGCATAAAATCCGTCAATTTCATCTGCTTTTCCACAAATTCCTTCGTCTCCTCACTATCAGGATCTTCCAGCCTATTAATCCCAACAAATTAATCAATATTTGATAAAACAACATTAATCCCAACCAAAATGTTTCAACTATAGCGATTCATTAAAAAAAATGTCTCAACATTGAACTTATGATGATGACTTTTTAGTTCAAATTCACGTACATATAATCTATATCGTTCAGTTTATAACTCGAGTTAAAATTTCCAATGAAATGATTAGAAGTATGTACAGTTATCAGTCGAATGATCAATTCCGTTGGCTAAAAAAATTGACTCGAACTAATGTTTTTTAAGAATAAACATTTCAACAATCTCAACCCACATTATATTCCTCAAACAAAAACGCATGAATATATATATATATGCAGAAATTTTATGAGTTGAATATATATATTTACCATCGATAAGGATCGTGGACCGCGACACCGTGGTAGTAGTCGACGACGGAGTCATCACGACGAGCGGCCGGATAGTGTAGTAGGTCGTCGGAGGCGGGCAGCGATCCCATTGCTTGAATTTGTCGATGAAGAAGAGAGAAAATATGATAAAATTAAAGGAAATTGATGACCGTGAAATTATAAGATTTAGTGTGGGACTAATTTATATAGTGAATTGTCGACAAGATGTTGTCATGTTGTTGGAAGTATGTTGACATGAATTTGAATGAGACAGAATATTCCTTTTTGGATACATGTATAAATTAATCGTGTTCATCTAGATTCTTGCAGCTTGTTTTTCGTATCTCTTTTTCTGTTTTTTAGGTTTAATTAGTTGAATCTTTTATGTGCTAATTGATATAGCTAGCCCACTTCTAGATCCTAGCTTACCGATATATATATAGATTCAGTGGCGGAGCCAGGATTTTTTTTGGGGGGGGCTGAACTGTTACGGGGGTTCGGGGGCGGTAGCCCCCGGGAATTTTTTTTTGGGGGCATTCAATACATTTTAGACATTTTTTACTAAAATACAAATATAATAATAATAATAACAACATTTTCATAGATAATATAGTTCAAAATATTTACTAAAATATTTTTTGGGGGCATTCAATACATTTTAGACATTTTTTTACTAAAATTCAAATATAATAATAATAATAACAACATTTTCATAGATAATATAGTTCAAAACATTTACTAAAATTTTTTTTGGGGGCATTCAATACATTTTAGACATTTTTTTTTTTACTAAAATACAAATATAATAATAATAATAACAACATTTTCATAGATAATATAGTTCAAAACATTTACTAAAATTTTTTTGGGGGGCATTCAATACATTTTAGACATTTTTTACTAAAATACAAATATAATAATAATAATAATAACAACATTTTCATAGATAATATAGTTCAAAACATTTACTAAATTTTTTTTGGGGGCATTCAATACATTTAGGCATTTTTTACTAAAATACAAATATAATAATAATAATAATAATAATAATAACATTTTCATAGATAATATAGTTCAACATTTACTAAATTTTTTTTGGGGGCATTCAATACATTTTAGACATTTTTTTTACTAAAATACAAATATAATAACAATAATAACAACATTTTTAGACATATTATAATTTTTTTTTTTTTTCAAAATTTGGGGGGGGGGGGGGGGG
The DNA here is from genome assembly GCF_028751815.1 of Salvia miltiorrhiza. Taxonomy (NCBI): domain Eukaryota; kingdom Viridiplantae; phylum Streptophyta; class Magnoliopsida; order Lamiales; family Lamiaceae; genus Salvia; species Salvia miltiorrhiza. Next base: position 53,065,053 of record NC_080387.1, read on the forward strand.
GGGCTTCAGTAATAGATTATGCCATTATGGGATTAGCCTAATAACCTATTCATCTAATTTTATTTATTCATTTTTTGTCATTGAACTGAGTTTATAAAGCTGTAGTATTAAATAGTTTATGTAACGTGGATACTACTAGCCAGGCTTCAAGACTTGTATTTAAAAATAATGATATAGATAGATTTATGATAGTGATTGTTCCATTCTAAAGATTTGTCTTGATTATATGATTTTAATTAGTTTAGCAAACAAAATAGAATTAGGGAATTATGATTAAATACACTATTGTTCTTTTTTAAAGAAAATATTCTAAACTATCAATTTTTTTTATTAAAATAATTAATTATTAAAGATTTATAAAAAATGACACGAGTTTGAGTCACACCAACATTTCAGAGTACAAAATGGGCATTTTTTATTTTCACCATAAGAAGTGGGCATTTTTGCCTATTGTCACTAAAATAAATAACGTTTACATTGTCATGTTAAATTTTAACTTAAAATAATTTTTAAATATTTTTATTTTGATATAATATAAGTATATCCTTTATATCAAACACTAGGTCAATACTTGTATGATACAAAACATCTTAGAAAATAATTCTTTGTAAAAGATAAATATAAATCGAAGTGACAAAATACACGAGGTACACATATGTTATATTATGGGTATATATCAATTGAGAAGTGATGTGTTTCACTAATCTTTTGTGAGCATCACTTACGTTTAGTTCATGTTATATTCATTTTTATTTTATATATTTATTTTGATTTTAATACTTTAAATATTGCAGTTAGCATCATTAATTTTATAATTTATATTAAATTAAGCTTCATTGTTTTTTTCCTATTCATTTATTTAAAATTAAAGGGAAGCTTTGATTTTTATGAAATTTGTGAAATTAATAATGTCAACAACAAAAATAATTGAATTTAATAAATTAATATCAACTCACGCCTAAACGCATATATTAGGATTTAATTACACTAAGTGGAAAGGAAAAGGAAAAACCGAAAATGAAAGAAAAAGAAGTGGCATTTATATTAGTAAAGAAAAGAAGTGGCATTTATATTAGCGCAGTCTGTTGGTAAAACGCTTCTCCTCCAACCAAGAGTTCAGGGATTCAAGTCACTTCTAGAGTGTGAGTGTGTTTTTTTTTTTTTTTTTTCCCCCTAAGTGCAACAAATTAAAAAAAAAAATAGATAAGATAAGTTACTTGTCAATTATACTTCAATTATTTTGTTCCGAAAAAAGGGCAATGAAAAGAAAAAGAACAGAATAAAAGGGGAAAATGAAAGAAAACGGGATATGTTTTATGACAACATTCTGTTGCAAAATCCATTATGTTTTCAAAGATGAGACGAGAGATATTCTTTTCAAGACATGTTATGTAATTATTCTAGTTTCACCTATTAAAATTCTCCATATATACATGGAGGTTGAGATTCATATTAAAGAATGAAATTCTTTAAGAATTATATTTGGAAAAGGTATGAAAGATTTTTTTCTTTGTTGGTGGGTTGGTGTGAAAGAAATAAGCTAACTATATAACGAATTTAAGGAACTATATTCTATTGTTGATAAATTTAATAAAATAAAAATGTGATATATATATATATATATATATATATATATATATATATATATATAGGAAGATGTTCTAATAAAAACCTCTGTTAAAATGAGAACTAGGAACCTAATCTTGACCTTTTAAATATTAGATCTAATGCTTAGGATTTAGTCAACAAAAGAAACTGTGCATCTATTATATTTTACTGTGCACTTAAAAAATATGCAATTTATGCAATTGAAACCAACAATGCAAAATACTCAAGCAAATCGAAATTGTGCATCTATGCAATTGAAATTGTGCATCTATGCAATCGAAATTGTGCATCTATAGTTTAATCTCAGCCCTCTATTTTATTTAAATCAATGGCTTAAATTGGTTCCTAGTTTTCATCTTAAAAGGGGTTTTTATAGGAAGAGGTTCTAATAAAAACCTTTGTTAAAATGAGAACTAGGAACCTAATCTTGACCTTTTAAATATTAGATCTAATGGTTAGGATTTAGTCAACAAAAGAAACTGTGCATCTATTATATTTTACTGTGCACTTAAAAAATATGCAATTTATGCAATTGAAACCAACAATGCAAAATACTCAAGCAAATCGAAATTGTGCATCTATGCAATTGAAACCGTGCATCTATGCAATCGAAATTGTGCATCTGTAGTTTAATCTCAGCCCTCTATTTTATTTAAATCAATGGCTTTAAATTGGTTCCTAGTTTTCATCTTAAGAGAGATTTTTATATTAACCCTACCATATATATATATATATATATATATATATGAGGGCTACCGTGAGAGCACGTCTTAAAATAAGAAATAAGAATTAGGAAAAGTATATGAATTTTACGTAGAGCACATATGAATTCGCTGTATGAAGGGTATGAATTGCGAAAAATAAATTTTTGCTACCTTTGGAATTTGAACTCAGGACCATGAATTCATCCAACATGATGATGAATCAACCGTAGATCTTGATGATCTAAGAGCTGAAAATAATTTTTATTTTACACTCCATCCGTCCCACGAATCTTGACATGTATTCTTTTTTGGATCGTCCCACGAATTTTGACACGTTTCTAAATATAGTAACAACTATTACCTTCTCTCTCCTACTTTATCACTTTATAACATTCTCTCTCCTACTTTATCACATTTTCTCTCATACTTTATCACTTTTATACTTTATTACTTACATGCTTAAAACACTAATCTACAATTTCTTAATTTCTGTGTCAAAACCAAACGTGTCAAGATTCGTGGGACGGGGGGAATTTCTTATACTTATTTTAGCTCTCCTCTGTATAAATATAGTATCGTATTGTACGCATACGACGCGAATCCAACTTGAAATTGTCACGTACTTATCGTGTTGACACGATATGACTGGACACTAATCGTAATCAGAGATGGAACTCGCAAATATACACGTCTTGGACTTAACAAAAGGCCACTTCATAAATGGTCCAATCCCAATCCAATGAACTTGGGTTTGGGCTAAGTTGGGCCTAACTATGGCAAGCTCATCTGGGCCTCGGCCTGGCCGTTCCAATTGACTATTCTAGGATTAATTTTGAGCGTCCAACAACCATAATATACGGAAATTTACCCATTTGGAATTAGAGGATATCATCTATTATCTAATTGTTCATTGTTCGTTTCTGTGAAAATTGTTTGTACAGTTTGAATTTGATGAGACTTTTTCATATTTGATTATTTGGGAATTAAAATCATTTTCTTGATAGGTTAATACGGCACGCAAACTTCTTAAGAACAAGTTATTATTTTTTAAATATATGTATATGTACTGAAAATTGGGATTACGTAATTGCATTTTTTGAAAATAAAATAAAATACTCCTTAATGCGATTTTTTTAAACAGAAATAGTTTTTGAAAAAATAATAATTAAGTGAAACAAACACTATTAATTTTCTTTGCTCGTGAGCTAAACGCTTTGATGCGATTGAGAATATTGTCGTATATAAGTAAATAGGTCATCCTTGAAAAGGATGCCACAGTAGAGGGTAGGGTGGGTGGGGGGGGGGGGGTATTAATGTTTAATTAATTTCAGTTTTTTAAAAACTAATTAGTTATAAATTATAATTCATATATCAACAGCTTGTGCAAAAAGTAATATTTACCAATCTTACAAAATTAGATAGGGATTTCCTCAATTTGATCAAGGATGATTTTATCGTCAGAATATTACAATATACTTATCTTTCATTTTCACGATGTTATTATTAGTTAATAAATTGATCAATCTTATTGGTCGTGTAACTCGTGTTTGTGTACGTAGGTCATATATTGATGGCACTTGGCTAATAAATATATAGAGAACCCTACAATTAATTAAACACAGCAACAAATATAAATAAAATGCAATGCTAAGATCTAAAAAAGTTGATGGGTGTTTAAATTTTATGAACTGCCCTCAATTACTTTGCAACAAACCCTCTGCCATAATAAAAATAATAATTCAGAAACTTCAATGGCACTTTAAATTCTTAGTAATCAGGGTGGCTCCAGAAATTAAATTATTTGCTATACTAACATCGAATTCCAGTGGGCAATGGTTGAGAATTCTTCATGCATTTATTGTTATTAAATCTTTGACTATCTTCTAGTAGTATAATTGTGTGTGTGTGTGGGGGCGTTCATAGTTTCTGAAATTGAATTTTCATTAAGTTTTTTCTGGTTTTGGTTAAGTTTGCAAACATTTATCAATTCTACTTACCGATTGAATCCTCAAACTTTCACTTAGTTCAGCACTATCTAATTATTTTATTTTAGGGGCGTTATTTTAGAGGATTAGCCTCGGGGAACATTTATTTTGAAAAATTAATCTTGATAAATAAAAATAGTAAGGCTAATCGATATTTTTTGTTTATTTTGATGAATTAAAAGTTTGAGATATCTCAAGGTCCTTGACTATTTCTAATTTAAGCAATTTTTGCTTGATTCTTATATCTCATTAAAAGGATGAGATTAGAGGAATCCTACTCTTGAGAATGAAAATACTCAATCATACATCTTATCAATGATTCCTTAATTAACATATAATGAAAATAGTAGGGTTAATCCCTTATTTACTTTGATGGATTGAAATTTCCCAAGGCCCTTAATTGTTTCTATATTGTAAGCTAGTTTTGCTTAATTCATATCTCATTGAAATGGTGAGATTAGAGTAATCCTACTCTTGATGATTAAAAAAAAAAAAAAAAAACTCAATCATGCATCTTATCAATCATGCAAAGTAAATGCCCCTTGAGGGACGTTTATTTTTTGGGATTAGCTTTGATAGATAAAAAATAGTAAGATTAATCCTTATTTATTTTGATGGATTGAAACTTTGGGACATCCCAAGACCCTTAATTATTCATATCATTTAGCCTAGTTTTATTTAATTCAAATCTCATGAAAAATGTGGGACAGGAGAAATCCTATTTTTGATGATAAAAATACTCAATCATGCATATAATCAATCAAACAAAGTAAATGTCATGAGCGTTTACTTTTGAGGATTAACTTTAATAGATAAAAATAGTAAGACTAATATCTTGTTTACTTTAATGGATTGAAACTTTGGGATATCTTAAGGCCTTCGATTATTTCTATTATTTAAGTTAGTTTTGTTTGATTCTTATCCCATTGAAATGGCGAGATTGAAAAAAATTCTATTATTGAGGATAAAAATACTCAATCATGCATCTTATCAATCATGCAAAATAAACGCTACTTCTTCGGTTCATAAAAAAATTGTCACATTATGAAACTATATGAGTTTTAACAAAATGTGAATATATAGGGTTGTTAATGAAATAAGACTTCCACTTTAAATGTAAGTGGAGTTATGTGGACACCACTGCTATAGATGGAAGTGACAAAATAAATTTTCGTGAATGAAAGCAATATGTAAACACACTTATAATGGTAGTTGTTTACTATGGAATACAAAATTTAAGGACTCAACTAAATCATATAAATATTTAATAATTGTATTACGATGTACAAATTAAACGCAAAATTAATCAGATGCTATTTTAAAAGATTTTTTTTAAAACAAAAACAAAAATGTAGGACATGGATGTTTATAAATCATTCCATCTAATGACTTGTGGATTTATTATGATTAATGATTTGTGGATTTATTAGTATTAATATTCCTTTTAAGAACTACACGTACTCAGTCAGAATCAGAATTATCAATTATGAGTCATTTAATTTCCACAAATTCTCATCAATCAGCTCATGAAAAGGGTCTATAACAACTCATCTTTATTACCCTAAAAAAAAACAACTCGTCTTTATTTAGGGAATTTTATATGTGGAGTTAGGTTTAGTAGCCGAACCAAATTTATGTGTGTTTTATAACACATGTCCTATTTCTTCCTTCAATCAATATATTCATTTATACTACGATCTATTTATCCATAAAAATATCAATTCAAAACAATAAGTAACCTTGTTTGCGTTGGTTGTTTGCAGCTTTGGTGCATTAAATATTGAAGAAGATATATTTCATTTTTATGTTTATTTTCATTTTTGAAGTTTGAGCGTTTGGAGCTGTACTGTGATTACGCATGCATAAATATGAGAATTTGAAGTGAAATGGAAATAATTTATTAACGAAACTAATAATTGAACCGTTAAACAATTCATGAAAAACATTATTGACCAAATTAAATGCCTTTTGATAATGGCTGAGACTCTGAATACAATTAAATTTTGGATATTATTCGTATTTCATTTTTAAGTTGGTAATAATTTCATCTATGTTGAACCACACCAGCTATAGCATTAATCTTCAATAAAAAGTATTATTAAAATAATAAATGCTCAATGGTTGATAATTTTATAATTATTTATTATCTCTAGAAAAAGCATTAAAATACAAGTGAGGACCATGTTTGACTAAAAAACGTAATCTAGTCAACAACAAGTTTACTAAATTTCTAGTTATGTCAAGAAATTCGAGATTATTTCCTTAAAAAAGAAAAAACAAATTCGAGATTGGAGCGCGCGGAAAACACTAACGACAGCGGCGGCCACCACCATGTGACGGTGGGGCTGCCGCTCCACTCCGACAATATCTACTTTATTAGAACTGTAACTGTAGCTACCGCAGAGAGAAAAACTGCCTCCAATTACTATATTCCACCTACTGACAATTCAATACTCTCTCTCTCTCACTCTCTGCGGCTTTACTTCCTACAGTACCACACTTTTACTTTATTGTTTCCTCACTTTCTCTTATTCTTTTCCCCTGCGTCCCTCTCGATCACTCCTTTCTCTCTCACACTCTAACACGCACTTGCTTTTATGCTCCACATCATGCCGGCGTCGAAATTGTGCCGTTGAAGCAGTGGACTGACTCACTTGCTTCACATTTTCCCCAACTTTGAGCTCGCGATCCGTAATTTTTGTGTGTGTGAAATGGCTGACAGCGTCGCTTCTCGGTCGGATGACGAGTTCGAGGAGCTACAGTCGCGCCGTTTCGACGACTGTTACAGCCTGAGCGCCGACGTCAGTGAGTCGGAGAGTTCGACTTCGAGCGCCGCCACGTTCTCCTCCGATCACAGGCCGGAGCTGGCTTGCAATTCGGAGTGTTTGACGCCGCCGGCGATCATGCTGCCGGTTGTGGGGGGTAGACACGTCGTCTATCCAGCGGAGAAGCGGGAAACGGATAAACCTGAGCCGCCTGAACTTTCCGGTTAGTTTTCGGCTTCCGATTCTCGGCGTGATCGGACGAACTTTTGGTTTTTACGTGATTTTATTGTAGAGGAATGGAATCGTCGATTATATGTAAAATTGTAGTCATATATTTGAAGACGGTGAGTCAGTGTGTGCATGATAGGAAGGCATGCCAATTTACGTTCATTTATATCATCTTCTCCTTGAGGAAAATAATTAATTTCTGTTCGGTTTTTAGTTATATTTACAATGTCGATGTAGTTGTATTAATCATACTTGATTGGGCAAAATATTGGAAGGTAGACCTTTTGTCTCTTCTCGAGGTCGAGGAAGAATTAATTAGGAATTGAGCAGTATGATCCAGTATGTCGACAGCTCGAATAACAATTTGAAATACAGTATTTTCCCCTGCTTATGGTTTTGATTTCAGATAGCAAATTATGATGATTTAATCTTTGCATTAGTTATGTCTTTCCTGATTGAATGTAGCTCGTGTGATTGCAGAGGCTGAGTTGATGAAGGAACGGTTTGCAAAGTTGTTGCTTGGTGAGGACATGTCTGGTGGAGGGAAGGGAGTAAGTACTGCTCTGGCAATCTCCAATGCAATCACTAATCTTGCTGGTTCGTACATTTCACAAACTCGATTTTCAGAATGTAGTTCGTGTAATGGTTTTTGCTGTCTTTGATTCATTGTACTTGTTGATTGTAACTATTATGGTAAATTTACAGCTAGTGTATTTGGAGAGCTCTGGAAGTTGGAACCGCTGGCTCCACAGAGGAAATTAATGTGGCAGCGAGAGATGGAGTGGCTTTTGTGTGTTAGTGACGCCATTGTTGAGCTTGTTCCATCTGTTCAAGAATTCCCAGGTGGTGGGAGCTTTGAGATTATGGTGACTCAACAAAGATCCGACTTATACGTGAACCTTCCAGCGCTCAAGAAACTAGATGGGCTGTTGATTAGCATCTTAGATAGGTTTCGTGACACTGAGTTTTACTATGTTGATCGAGGTATCATTGTTGCTGATGGTGAACACATTAAAGCATATCAAAGCTCACCATCTTCCACGAGGCCTTCCATAACACTTGAGGAAAAGTGGTGGTTGCCTTTCCCAAAGGTTCCAGCAAATGGCTTGTCGGATGAATCAAGAATGATTTTGCAACAGTGCAAGGAGTGCACGCAGCAAATCTTCAAAGCTGCTCTGGCAATCAATAGCAGTGTGCTTTTAGATATGGAAGTGCCACAAGTTTACTTTGACACCTTGCCTAAGGTAGATCATTTATGCTGTGCTACGATCTAAACTCTATTTTACACAAATAATTTGTTTTTATGCACATCTATATCATATGCTATGTTTGGTCTTTACTGATTCTTTTGTTGAATCATCTATCCTATTTTAAAGTAGCTGTAATTTATCTACTATTTTTCTTTTTCCAGAGTGAGAAGGCTTGTTTAGGCGATGTCCTCTACCGTTACATAACTGCAGACCAGTTCTCCCCAGACTGTCTTCTTGATTATCTGGATCTTTCATCAGAATATAGTACTTTGGAAATAGCAAATAGGCTTGAGACTGCCGTTCACTTTTGGAGGCTGAAATACCAGAAGAAGAAGAAGCTAAACCATGCGAAAACAAGCCTATTCTGGGGAAGCACGGTGAAGGGCCTCGTAGGTGATGCTGAAAAGAGTAAACTCTTTGCTCATCGAGCTGATACGCTGCTCAAGAACTTAAAGCTGCACTTCCCTGGCCTCCCACAGACATCTCTTGACATGAGCAAGATTCAGTATAACAAGGTATCAGTCATAACTTTTCATTCATCACCTGTATGGTTTGTTCTAACAAGGACTTCGTTTTCTGCATCTGATGCATCAAACGCGTGACATCCTTAAGAAACCGCTTCCATGAGTTAGTGTCTTGCTTTAGATTACGTGTATTGTATTGTATTATATCAAGGTAATTTGATTCTAATTCTGAATAACAAACCTGTAAACTAATGCAACAGCATCTACTGAAGAACTGTATAGAATTTATCTCCTTCCAAAATGTGGCAGAACTAGTTGTATAATCTTGTTATAAACACTTTTTGAAAATGCATTCCTAATTTGTATGGCTCCTTTTTGCTTTCCGTGTAGGATGTTGGGCAGTCGATTCTCGAAAGCTACTCGAGGGTGCTGGAAAGCTTAGCCTTCAACTTATTGGCAAGGATTGACGATCTTCTGTACGTAGACGACGCCACCAGGCGACGCTCAATGGCAGAGTCGCTCTCCATGCTCAGTCGCAGAGGTTCAGTGGGTGCTCATCATGATCTGTATAACCAAAACTCTCTCACTTCATTCTCAAACCAAAGCTCCTTCTCATCATCATCACTCATAGGATCTCCCTTCCGTTACTCGATCCCAGTAACTCAGCGGCCCAGTAGACTACGCCGTTCAGTTAGCCATCCTGCCTCTGTCAATCCAAACGGCATAGCAGTAGAGAATCTGAGCCTGTGACTACACGATGCTTCAGAAAAATGACCATTCATTAAAGGTGGCCTAATCGAAGGAGGGGCTCGACAGTGAAGCAGACCGCGTTTGTTGCATCGGACATATGCAAGGAGAGTAGAAGAGTTTGTGATTCACAGGTTTGCAAAGATTTATATGTGCCATAATTAATCGCTCTTGCACCTGTATGTATAGTAGTTCTTCCAGCACTAGGCAGATTTATTGCAACAACACTAACAATATTTCACCTTTATCTACTTGCTTATGCCAAATCTGTCGTCTCTTGGTTTTCGACTAGATTTATTTTTTTGGTCGAGGGTGTTTAACTAAGCTTATTTTAGAACTTTTTAAGTTTATAACAAAGTCTTTTTGTATAAGTTGATAGACTTAATTGTTTCAATTAGGTCCTGAATATTACATTTGATTCTCAGTTTTGATTTTGATTTTCGATTGGGTTTACAAAAATGTATTAGAACGTTCTTTTTTAATTAGGTTAATCTTAATAATTTGTAAAAAAAAATTGAATTAATGCAAAATAAAAACTACAATCTCATAGTCATAGTAATAAAATAATATTCTTATACCATGTGAAACGTTTCAAATTCCATGTGTAGTACTGTAATTAAATTTCATAGGCAGCAGTATTTTGAATTCTTCATCTTTTAAAAATTCCCTAGCCCAACAATATTAGCTAAAAATTCTCACTAAATCCAAACAAACACTAGCTAGATATTACAATAATGAAAACTGCGTGAATAGATTCACAGCAAAATAGCGCCTATTTTAGCGATGTCGCTGGACTATCTTTACAGAAGCTCCGGAAAAGCACTCTGTCAAAGTTACGGTGAAACCTCTATTAAGTCATATCTTTGGGATTATATAAAATTATTTCTAAATTGAGGTAATTCTTTTTTTTTTTAGAATAAATTGAGGTAATTCTTAAATAAAGGTCCAAGATGATTTTTTTTCCCCTAATATTAAAGTCAATATAAAATACACAAAAAGGTTATAATTACCAAATATTATCATATAAAGAAAAGTTTTTGATCGTGAAATTTTTTGATTTTTTCCACCAAATTTTTCTCTCTTTTTTTTTTCTACTTAATTCTTTCTTAAAAAATCGTTAACTTCGATTCATGAAAAAATATTCAATATAAATGTTAAATTGAAGATTACGAAAGGATCATTAATTAGATGTAAAAGTTATAAAAAAAATAAATTTGAAATGAATAAGTTATAATCGTTTAAAATATCAAAATTAATTTTTGTTCTCTCTCATTATCTCTAATAATGCTGAACATCATAATTTTTCACAAAAACTTAGGTACAATCGGGTTGACTTGCACTCAAAATAGTGTTATTTATAAAGTTCTGGTCAGGATACAGATTCAGATTAGGGTGCGGGGCAGAGTCTCTAAGTGAGGGTGCAACCCGATTGTACGGTACATCCTATTGTACCGTACAATCGGGTTGCACCTAAGACCACCTCTAATTTTTTTCATTTTGTTTTTATTTATTGGTGAAAAAATAAATAGATGTCAATTTTTCCTTCAAAAAAATAAATATTATTGTTTTATTATATTTATTCTAAATTTAAATATCATTTAAATTATACTCCATCTGCCCCATACAATATATCTCATTGCTTTCGGGCACAAAATGAAGAACACTGAGCACCCATAGTGGGGAGCGCGGACGCCGACCTAGGCCCCCCACCCACCCACTCTTCCCATCCGCGCTCGGCGTACTCGACATTTAGATTGGGCGCATGATATACATGGTCCATTAACATAATTTTCGGCCATTTAAATTAAATAAATAAATCAATCAATTTTTTGCAACGGTATTGTGGGCAGATTCTGGTAGAGAGCCGTTCCAAACTGTTCTTTGTGTTTTTTTTTAGCTTCTCCATCTATTTCTTTGTGCTAAAAAATGGATGATGGTTGGGGAAAATATATCAGCAATCACCCCCCAAAATTATCTCCCGGCAATGCAAATTCACCCGGGCAAGCATTCTCACCATTCACTCAAGATTCAAACACCTTTCCAACAGTGGGTATTGAGGGAATCAATTTGAACGATCAATTTACAGCGACGACTGAGCTCGAGGTGGAGAAGATAGCCTCTATGCCGCCGACCACCAAACAAAGAGGTGGCTACACTCCGGTGGAGATGACACTCGTGTGTCCTTTTTATGCGAATGCCACATGCGACTCTGTCAAAGGCTCCGGCCAAAAAGGAGCCACCTATTGGGGCGACATCGTCAAGAAATACAATACTCAGCGGCCCCAAGGCACAATCCCATGCGACGCGAGGTAAATAAAGTCGCACATTCAACGCGTCCAAAAGGACGTGAAGTTGTGGGAAGCCATCTACGACAAGTGCCGGACAAATTGGAGCTCTGGCATTAGCAACGGGCAAATCACCACTCAAGCACAACAACATTACGCTTCCGAGTACAGTGGTAATTTCAAGTATGAACATGCGTGGCATGTGCTTCGTGAATGTAAAAAATTCCACTCCTCCGAACGCTCAAAGGGCTCGAATGGTCGTTATACAACCACCTCTAGCGAGCAAAGTATCTCCACAAGGCTCCAAGGTCAAAAGTCTACGAAAAAAGACAAAGGTAAGAAAAAGGCGGAATCGTCCGGCGAGCAAACTCAAGCTCTCGAGGCCATGGAGAACATGGTCAATGTTATGAGAATCTTCTCTTAAACCTAACGCGACCTCGCGGGCGGCATCATCTTGGGTAAGGAAACCTCCGGCATGAAACCCGACGAGTTGGCGTTTTACTTGAAGAAGGTGGGAGAAATCAAGAAACACAATGATCTCCCATAGATTGTAGGTTTTTTCATGTTTTTTTAAATTCAAGTAATTTAGGACTTTATTTTTATTGTAATGCAATTTTAATTTTTAATCAATGTGGTGTTAGATTCTAATTTCAATGAAATTTAAGTTATTAAATATAATGTTAGAATTAATTGAAAACAAACATTAAAATTAAATACAAATTAAAAAAAATTATGAGTCAAGGGGTTGACTCTCCAATGTGGGGTGTTAGCTCTTAAGTGATGGGGGCCATTTTTAACTGCCAATGTTGACTCTCCATTCTGGATGCCCTAAGAAATGTGTAATTCGTAGATAAAGTGAGTTAGTTGAGAGAAAAATATATTGTGATTCGTATAAATGGGTAATTGCCCCTAAATACATTACATTTCCTCATTTTCTGGAATTGCACATCACCTTTAAAATCTACCTCTTAATATATAACCTTTCCATTTTTTTTTTCCTGAAATTGCACATGGTGAGCCAACCACTGATCGAAAAAATGACATGGACACCGGAAATGCCACATGTACACGCCGGAAAAAAATATTAATTGATGTGACAACCATGTAGAAAATAACACATTTTTTTTTCTATTAAATTCTAGTTTTTCATATTTGATGCCAATGCATCGCCACAATTCCTCCGCCGTGCAATTACAGGATAACATGGAGACAGTGGGGTTAAGAAAATGACAGCAAGAACAAGGCTGGTGCCTCCGATGGCCATGTACACTCTGCCGATGAAGTCGTTCTTGCCACCAATCCCATTTGTTCAAGAAAAATAAGAACAAAAAGATTTAATTAGGTGTTGTTCTAGAAGATATATAGGCAAATTGATGATTCTTGCAAGAAGAGGCAAATAGTGAATATAATACTTAAATCTTATTCGCATGAAACTTTTTGTACTTCTGTGCTATGCATATACAATAGTACTATTTACTACTACTTCCGTCCCTGAAATAAGTTCCTCTTTTTCCATTTTGAGACGTCCCCCAAATAAGTTCCTCTTTCTTTCTTTCTATTTTTGGACAACTACCCCACCACTAATAATACTTTATTTATTCTTACTTTTCACTTTCTCACCACCAATACTAATTACAGTATAACACTTTTTCACCTTTTCATCACTCTCAATACTAACTATAACATATTTTTTTCCACTATCAATACACTTTACCATTTTCCTTAAAACCCGTGCCGTCCCCAAAGAGGAACTTATTTTGGGGACGGAGGGAGTATTATTTGTTAAAATTCTCATAAGTAAAAGCACGCGTGATGCTTGTACCGCGATATAATTTATTATTTTTAAAATTTTAAACCATGTAAAAAAATTCATTATTTATGAGTTAAATTAATTGATAACAAAAAAAAATTATATTAATATATTGGGTATTGAGACATATGTGTGTGTATATATATATAGTGGTTCAAATGAGTCCAAATTTCAATGGTACACTGCGAATTTTCCATAAAATATTATGAATTCATTGTAAAAGTTGTGAATTAGAAAAAGAAAAAAAAATCACAGTATGTAGGATTCGAATTTGAACCATGAATTTATTCATCAAAGTAATGAGTTCACTGCAGATCTGCACGATATAAAAAATAAAAATAATTCATATTATTATGATATACATCTAGACTCATTTGAAGCACCTCATATATATCTTTATTAGTATTATTTTTCCTGAATGGGGGTGTAGGGAGAGGTTTAAGAAAGAACCACTAAATAAAAGAAGAACGGAGAACCATTTTCAGCCATTCAATCATCAAGATTTACGGTGGATGCATCATCTTGTTGGATGAATGCAGATCCTGGGTTCGAATCCTGAAGGGAGCAATTTTTTTTTTAATTTTTTGAGTGTATTAATTTTAACAGCGAATGCATTAATTTTTACAGTGAATGCATTAGATTTGATGGTTTTCACGTTCTCACAAATAATGTAGTTCTCTCTAGAACCACTCCCTGAGGATGTATTTCGTTAAGGCGAGACCTGAAAAAAATATGAATTGCGACAATATAGAGTTTTTGCCTATAACCGGGGTCCCAAGTTAGGTCTATGAATTTTTATTCCTAAACAGAGCATTTCTTTATATAGGTTTCACTGTTGTTGGAATTGTTGTATATGCTTAATTATTACAATAAATTATTTTCAATTCAATCTCGAGTTAATTGATAATGTAAATTGTCTTATACAACCTTATTATATAAATAATTTTTCAGTAAGAAATATCCAAAAAAAAATCTAATGTACTTACAAAAAAAACTGTTATTGGATAGATCTATTCTTATTGAAAAAAAAAACAAAATAAAAAAAAGAAGAAGAAAGGATTGGGAAGGTTCCAATATGGGAGAAAATTGGCATGTAGGTTTATTAAAAGCTAAACCAACTTGATAAGATAATGTGTTGTACTTTTCATGAAAGAATATTATACAGTGAGTTGTTGAGCCAATTGGTAAGCAAAGTTATGGGGTTTTTTGGTAGGATTATTAGAAATGGATTTTACATACTTTTTACTTAATCAAGAATGATAGGAAAAATAGATTATATATAAGAACGGAAAATGGCTGCATTTACTAGCTCATAAAATGCTTTGCCTTGTTAGGAAAAGTAGGTTCGTTTTCCCGGGGTAAATGTTTAGCTAGTTAAACAAAAACAAAAGAAAGATGTGTGTTCATGCCAACATGCATTAGCTTAACTTACTAATTAGATCAATGACGCTTAGCTCAAGTGGTAAAATTGAAACACCTAAAAACTCTTTTTTGTAAGAAATTTTGAGTTTAATTTTGTTTGGGTACGATGTTGTTTTTTTTCTTTATATGGATAGTAGTCTCACGTGCGTGCGATTATTTTCTCATATTTATGTGGTGTAGAGATTTTGTCTGCATGTAAATAACTTATTTAATTATATAATAAATACGTCTCGTAAATCTCAACAAAAAAAAATGTACTAGTTGGATTTAAGTTTATGTACAATACCACACAAATCATATAATAGTGATATGTATAGATTCATGCGTGTTTTGAATTCGAGATCTTCGGCTCATAAATACCTATTCCACTATTCTTTTTTTTAGACCCATACCCTATTCCACTATTAAGTAATTTTTAAAGGGATAAGCTGAACTACATAGATGAATTTATTTATAAATTTCTTTTAATGTGATTCAAATAAAAAACTAAGGAATAAAAATAAAATTCGAAAACAAACGAGGTTTTTTTTTTTTAAAGACATAGAGTTGAGAATCAAATTGAAAGATGATTAATTATATTCTTACCACGTTTCAAATTAATGGGTAATCACCTCTATAATGTTAATAAGCCATTAAATCAGCAATTGACCAACACAATAATTAAGTTTTAAACCCATATTGCATGCGAAAGATTGTTTGTGCTAATTCTTTAACCCTTCGTCAATATACAAAGCACCAAAAATGGCATGTTTATTGTAAAGAAACCACATAAGCATCGATTAATTAAAATGACTTAAGTTAAATGTAATTTAATGGATAAAGTTCTTTTTTTTAGTAAAAAAAAAGTTATCTTATTATAAGAACATCTTAGTACCTTTTTAAATTCAGCTTATTAATTCTCCAAAGTAATTTTTTAAAAATGAACTGTCCTCGTCAAATATCTTGAAAGCTAAAAAATTTATAAGCTCCCACTAAATCTTTGATCAGAATTACTCTCTCCGCCCCCAAATAATTTTCTATCTTTCTTTTTTGGATCAGCACTAATTATTGTGCCAAAAACTAACAACTATATCGAATATTATGAAAGAAAGCAATAATCACACTATGAAAACGTAGAATTTCGTATTAAGCATGAGGCTATGAGTATCAAGAACGGCAAATGACTATATCCACTACATTAGGGTTTTTTCCCTTTTTGTAAGTAACAACAAAGAGATATATATTAGGAATAAAACTCTATCTAGGGCTATAAATCTTCATGTATATTTTTCTTCTTTCCATCTTGATCCTCTCGAGATTTCTCTCAATCTTGATACCTATCGGCGATCTTTATGGGACTCTTCATTAAATAGATTCTATCTTTGAGGAATTGGGCTCGTCTCGTTTGAAGGCTACAACGATGTGGGCTTCAGCCTAAACAGCTTCGAAAGATTGATGGGCCTGCAAGACCATCCCATAATTGAGCCTTTGCTTATCCTTCGCAGTGATGTCTCGGGTCAGGCAGGGCTGTCTTAACGGTGGAACAATGCTATTGATTGTGGGTCCAATGTGTACTGAACTACTTTTCTCCGATACTTCAGGGATGCATATTTTTGTCCTCATCACTAATAATACTCCATTTATTCTTATTTTTTACTTTTTCATAATTTACAATATTAATTATAACACATTTTCATCACTTTCAATACTAGTTGTAATATTTTTTTATTATTTTTAATACACTCACCAACTTTGTCTTAAACATGTACCCTTCCCTCCTAAAAAATTATTTGAGGATGAAGGAAGTATAAAATATGAAACTAATTAATTTGCACTATTAGTCATTGTATGATCGACGGTAGTAATGAAAAAAGACATATCAAACATGAAATCAAACTCTATACTGCATATATCGCCCCGAATCATTTGTTCGTATTTTAGTTTGAAATGAATGCTTAATTTATTTACTGATATTAATATAAGGAATAGGTGAATATATAAGAGATTAATTTGGACACCATATATATTTGAGGGGCAAATTATGATTTTGTTAGGGCAGGTGTTAAAAAGCGAATTTAAATATGATGAAGCTGTGTGCGTGCTTGTGGACAAAATCAGAATAACAGAAAGCACTAATCATTTGAGGGAGTGGTTTCTATCTTCTAGGAAGTATTTATGCTTTTTTTTCTTACTCAAAAACCTCAATTAAATGATTTCAGCCACTAATAAAAATAAGTCGACAAAATAATTCAAATTATGTGGTTAAGAGACTGAAAAATTATTGGTGGCAAGATTACAAATAATGGTTCTACCTAGAGATTACTCCCTCCATCTTTAAATGTCACATGACACAAAATTACACATATCATTATATCAAAGAAGTATATAATTTTACATGCATATTCTTAATTATATTTCTTAACTTTAAAATTTTATTTAATTATAATATTAAAATACAAGTAGAATTAGAAATTTTGGCTCAATTTTACTCTAAAATTTAACACTATGACATTTAAAGGGGGACAATTTTTTTTTTCTAAATTATGACAATTATTTGAAGATGAAAGGAGTATTAATTAGTTCCATAATTATACGTAGAGGTTATTAAAGTATTGGTAACTCTCAATTGCCACCTCATGTCATTATGGGCGTAAAAAAAGCACCTCGTAAATTGTGGGAATAATTTTGCATTTTTATTACTCTCAAGTAATCGCAGACACACGTTTAAAAAAGCAAATGGAAATAATTTTTCATTCTTCAATGTGGGTGATTATATGGGTGATGTACTATTTTGAATAGCCTGCTTTTCCTGAAAAGACTACTCGCAATTCTTAAAATGTTCATGTATTTATTTTATAAATCCAATTTCTGATCCATATAAAATATTTAATAAATCTATGGAGCCACGTGGCCACCCACACACTATTATAATAAGGAAAATCTTAATTTATTTAATTTATTTTTTTAAATAAAAATAGGATCTAGTTATTTTACTATATTCTCCATATTGTATTTAATTTTTTTTAATTTTTTTACATTTTTTATTTTTAATTTATTTTTTAATAAAAATAAAAAAGTTATCAAAAAATTACAAAAAAATAATTACAATGTAGAGAATATGATAAAATAACTAAATCTTATTTTTATTTTAAAAAATAATTTAAATAACTTAAATTATTTTTTATTTAGGTAATTTGTGAGTGGTCACAATGTGGCTGTTTAACATTACTCTAAAATATTACCACTAATATTAAAATATAGGATTAATCGTTTATAATTATTGAAGTTCCATATATAAATTCAAAGTATGACGCGATAATTACTAAATTATTAATTTAATACTCCATCCGTCCACGAAAGAACTTTCTATTTTTCCTTTTTCAACGTTCACAAAAGAACTTCCTACCTATTTTTGGACTATACCCCACCACTTATAAATTATAATCCTCTTAATTTTAACTTTTTACAACTCCCAATATTAATTATAACACTTTTCACCACTCCCAATACACTCAACTGGAGTACCTTTTATTCACTCTCAATACACTCAACAATATTTTTTCTTAAAACTCGTGCCACTCCCTCCTAGGAAGTTCTTTCATGGACGGAGGGAGTATAATTTTATTATTAATTTTTTACCAAATTTACTATTTACATGATTAACCGAATAATTAATCTTATTTCATAAAAAAACAATTATTTACATGGCTAACCGAATTGCATGATCAACCTTTATCTTAGTCCATCTGGGTCATTTACAAATATTTAGATGAAATTAGTTTTATTCATTATTTTGAATTATACTCAATCTAAATACTTTTAATTTATATACTTTCCGCCCACAAAAAGTATGTCGTGATTAATTTTCTTTTCGATTCATTTATATATATATATATATTTTCATAATTTCATTTTCAATTCGTCACCAAAAAAGAAGTCACTTTCTTTTTTTTTTTCATCACTTCCATTTATAGTTCCACTAGCATTTAAAATATGATCTTTATTCCACTCACAACTTCACTCATAATTAATTAAAATCTGTATTTTTTATAATGGAATAAATATTTTGTAAAATGATGGAGTTTAAGCAAATACCATAATTGAAAACAATCTTATAAATTACTCCTTTTTTTTTATAAGGAAAAAAATAATATAAAACCAACGGTACCAGAGGTACCTAGAAAGTCATACATGAGGAAAGAGTAAAAGTTTTGGAACACCATGACAAAAAATTAACATCCGGGGACCAAATTCTAAAAGATGCATTCCAGCTCCACAATCTTCCTTTAATCTCCATCACCACCTCGTCGGCACTCCAAGTTTTTCCTTCAAATCTGCTTTCATTGCGTCTCTTCCACAACACCCAAATCTTATAAATTACTCCTTCCCTTCCGTCTTACTTCATTTTAATTTATTTATTTTCAACACGGTCATGAAAATGTAAAATTATAATGCAAAATGAACAGTACATTTAATAAAGTAGGCTACATTCGTTTCGGCACGGGAATTAAGGAGTTGTAGATTAGTATTTTAAGTGTGTAGTTAATAAAGTATAAAAGTAATAAAGTAAGAAATAGAAGGTGATAAAATGAGAGAGAGAAGGTAATAAAGTGATAAAGTAGGAGAGAGAATGTGATAAAGTAGGAGATAAAATGTGATAAATATTTCCATTTTAGAAAAGTGGCCAACTTTAGTGGGACGCCCAAAATGGAAATGTAGCCAACTTTAGTGGGACGGAGGGAGTATTTAAAATGATTAATGATTACTTGGACATAAAAGAAGTAAATGGGACAATTCAAAAATGATCGCGGAACATTTAATGGATCCAACAACATATTTCTCTCCGTACATATATGAAAAAACAAGGGATTGAACAAGAAAATACTTTCACTACACGTAAATTCAAGTACAAGATAGATATAATAACAAAAACATTAATTACTACCTCAACATCATTTTTTTTATTTACGGGTACATTGACAATCTTCACAGAATTAAGCCAAACATGCATGTCAGTATGTCACATATATTTTGTAAGAAAACATGCAATATATGGTTACAACTTTACATATTTCTCAAAATAATTAATCAACGACTGCAGTGGCGGATCCAGGGGGGGGGGGGGCTAGGGGGGGCTTCAGCCCCCTCCCAATTTTTGAGTTTTTTTTTTTTTTTTTTTTTTTTTTTTATTATAGATATATATATTTATTATTTTGTTTTATATCTATATATATGTGTATATAAATAAAAAAATACAAGAAAAAATATAGTAATACATTATTTATAGTATCCAACTATCCATATTAATTGCTCAACACATTGAGTTGTTACATTTATAGTATTATTTTTATCATTTTTTCTTTCTTAGTTAATTTTTAATGTTAAATTTGAGTCAATTCTAAAGGTAAAAGTAAAATTACTAATTACTAACAATGAAAATTAGTTTATTTGTTTAGAAGATGAAACAATTTTTTTTAAGAAAAATGAATAAAAGTACGTTTTTATATGCTTTCAATCTACTTGATGTTGAATTAATTGAATTGCGAACAATTATCTTATTATATTAAGTGATTGTTGAAAAAATGTATGAAATGAAGTGTACGGAATGCTCAAAAAAATTTGCTTCGGGGGCTCCCGCCCCCGAACCCCCGTGTAAATATTTTCAAGCAATGTAGTCCAATAGATTCAGCCCCCCCTAACATTGAATCCTGGATCCGCCCCTGTCAACGAGGACAAAATTAAAAATGAAAAAGAAATAAATTGAAAGTGCCAAATGATCGATGATCTTGAACTAGCTAGTAGTATTTGAGGAAGATTTTACTGTCAGTGAATATCGCAGAGAGAGAGAGAGAGAGATTGGAGCAGATGGGCTGCTGCAGCTAATGAAGCTATACATATATACATGGCGTCTTAAATACTACAATTATTTAATGCTAAAATTGTCAGAAAATTCAATCATGAGCCTACGTAAAAATACGAGGCCTTTTACCCTTACCCACTGCAAAAACCAAAAGCACTAATTTATTCTTCCTTTTTGCCCTACCATCCCCATTTCTCCCACTCTAATTTGCATACGCTTTTTCCATGTCAACTTTTTCCTAAAAAATGCAGGAAAAGAAAAAAAAAAAAAAGTTTCTTAGTCGGGATATCGAATGTTTGTGAAAATTACATACGTCTAATCAAGTTATATTTCTTGATCTTTTATAGAATTCGGTTGTGTAGAATATTTCTGTTACAAACAAACACTAAAAACCCATAAGAGGAAATGAATCGTATTATTCTTTTATTTTAGGGAAATTCTCTCCGCGAAGTTTGCTTTTCTTGGCTAAAAACCAAGGGGGTCAAAAAGGCCTCAAATTTTTGATCCCTTTAATACCCAGAGATTCCAACAACAGAAACCTAAATATATTTAACACAGAAAAAAAAAATGAATCAGTCAGCATTTCTTGAAATAACTTTGTAAATTAACTAAATGGAATAAAAATTAAGTAATAAGTTCCATACACTAGGGTTCAGCTGTAGGAAATTAGGAAATCCAGATAGCCAATATTGCCACTACAAAACACAAAAGCACAAAAACAAAAATATGATCAGTAGAAAAAATAAATCCAATAACTAAAATTTCAGATCAAGCATACCTTGACCTGCAAACAGTTGCAGTATAATTTGCAGGAAGAAAAAACAAACAAGTGAAAAAAGGGGGGTTTTTTTGACAGAAGCAAGAATTTATGTATTCATGAGGGTTTTGCAAAGTGAAGCCAACAGAGCTCAGTTGGCAGTATGCCCACCTCCTCTAACTAACAAAAGAAAAAATATTTGCAACATATTCATAAATTCCACATTATTTATCTTGTTTTTTTTTCTTTCATGGTAAAAAAAATGATAGGAGGAGGTGGACAGAATGCCAATAAACTCTGTAAGAAACCCTTTGAGAAGCCCACCATGAAATTGATCATCATAGATCCTCTCTCTCTCTCTCTCTCTCTCTCTCTCTCACACACACACACACACACACACACACACGCAGACGAAAGGATGTCAAGAAGTAGATGTGGAGAAAGAGATGGAGATGGAGAAAAGGGGCAGTTGGGGGGCTCTATTTAAGATGTGAGGTGAGGTGAGCACAGTAAATGTGTGTGTGAGAGAGAGAGGGGGGTATAATTAATGGGAGTGGTGGTGGTGAGGGGAGGGGTAGTTTACTTTGAGAGAGAGAGAAGGTATGAGTAATTAAATCAGATTAGATGGTTCATTCTTTGGGGCATATTTAGGAGGAAAGAATGATGATTGTGAAGTCCTCGTTTGTGATGAAAAACCCTCTCTTCCTCTTCCTTGTATCATTATAACCCCCCTCGCCCACCACCATCTATATCTCACTTTTTTCCTCTTTTCTTCTATTTCTCCTCCTCATAAACTCACAACACCACCCCTCTCTCTCTCTCTCGTAGGCATAAAGAACGAGAGAAGAACCTAAAAAGGTCCTCGGCTTTGAGGTTTGTGAGACACAATGAAGTTTATGAGAATATTAGCTCATTCACATGGTTGTAAGGGCACAACTAGGGGCTAGTCCATCGAGTTTCGGGCCAATCCTATCGAATTTTGGGCTAATCGAATGCGAGCTAATCAGGTTGATTATTTTATCGGATTATAAATTTTCAATTCTAACCTTAAACGTTCGGATTTCGGGCTAATCGTGTTAAAGGCGTAAAAATAAAATAATTATTTTATTTTTTTATTCTTAATGATCTAATGTAGAATGTATAAAATATACATAGAAATAAAAAAATATAGATTATATAAAATATAAGATATTGAAGAAAAAATCAAGATTATATAACATATAAAATAAGTTGGTAACAATAAAATGTTCAACTTTGTTAAAGAAAAAATAATAAAATATTCAACAATAGTTTGAATTCATAGAAACAAAATATCTCAAAAATACAGAAAAGTGAAATAATGAGATTTTATTTGTCATTTTTTAATTTTTAGTTAATTGTAATAAAATATAAATTTCGATTAAATACAATACACATATTTATATGTATACGAATATAATCAATTATGCAATCCGCACACAGGCGGTACTTTACCATCATCCAAGCGAAGTGAAAACATCACCACAAATAGACGAAATTGAACTCAAGACCTATCACAAAGAAAGTCTTTGGGTGCTCTAGCTTTGTCACTAGAATAATGCCTCATTGGCACGCCAATTTATATGTATTGATGGCTAGGGGTGAGCAGAAACCGAACCGACAGTCAAAACCGAACCGAACCGAACCCTATTGGTGCGGTTTGGTGCCTATTCTACTGGTGGTCGGTTCGGTTCGGTTCCTAAAGATGAAAACCGAAAATTTTCGGTTCGGTTTCGGTGCTGTGTTTTTGGTTCGGTTTTGCACCGAACCGAACCGACTAATATTAATATTATATTAAATATTTATATTTTACAATAGATATTTAACTTTGTAAAGAAAAAACCCTAAATCCTATTCCTAACATCTGCTGCGCCGCATCACTGATTTCAGAAATCAGAATTCTCAATTATCCTCCTCCTCCATTTCGCACGTCCTCCTCCTCCCTACCGGCGCCGTCCGCCCATCGCCTTCACCTCTTCGGCTCTTCCGGCCTCCAGCGGCGCCGTCCACCAGACACCGTCTGTGTTTCTCATCTCCATGAATTTATTTGTGTGCGTGTGGCGGAGAAATCAGAGGGAGAAGAGGGGCTTAGGAAAAGGGGGGTCAGGCGGCGGCTGCCCTCATCGGGGAAGGGTGCAGCGCCGCCGTTGACTATTTTGTGTGCGTGTGGCGGAAGGGAGTACCAGCCTCTACCTTCGTGAGTTGTTTGTTTGTGAGTCAGAGTGGTCGAGGGAGATGTGGGGTGTCAGTTGGTGGAGCAAGAGACGAAGCCGGAGGGCCGACAACGGTGTCGCCGGCGCCTGCGTGCGTTGTGTGCGTGTATGGTGAGAACAAAGAGAGAGACGAGATTAAAGGGAGGGAGGCGCAACCATAATTTTGTGAATTGAGAAGAGATAGGTTTTTCCAATTTGTGGCAGCCCAAATTGTGGTCGGTTCGGTGAACCGAACCGAAACCGACGATTTTTCCAGTTCGGTTTCGGTTCGGTTTTGGGACTATGATTGGTGCGGTTCGGTGCCCAATTTGAGCATCGGTTCGATTTTCGGTTTTGGGTTTTTGGTTCGGTTTTGCACCGAACCGAACCGATGCTCACCCCTATTGATGGCACAAACTTAATTACGGTATTAGTTTGTTATTAATTATGAATGGATTAATAAAATAATCATTTTAATATAGTAGATATAAAAAGTAGTTCCTAATAGTTTTAGTCAAAAAATAACTTTTTTCATATTTTTTTTATAGTTAATATTTTATATTCACAATATAAAAATATGACTATTTTGATATATTGACTTTTTAATTAATCCCAAAAAATCCTCAGGTGAAGAGAAGCTGGCTAACATTACATTGGATCCTCTGTTCCACAACTTATTGTATTTATCGAGTTCTATTTTTAATTTTTAGTTATTTTTTCTTTAATTTTAATTTATTACTATATAGTAAAAATACAAGATAATTAAGATTCACTCATTCAATTATAGTTTATAGTTAATTATTCTTTTACATTTATTTATATTAATGATTTATTATTAGGGTATATGATTTTTTTAAGTTTTAATTTACAATAATAAATACTATTTAAAATTGATTATATAACCTTTTATTTTTATAGTAATAAAAAATTATAAAATATAGTGAAATTAAAAGTGTGACACAGGTTGTAGGATGAAGTATTGCATCCTAATGCGGGCAAAAATTTTCCTTGGTGGACTTAAGCTTCCAACGAGCAAAACAATTAATGGTGTTTTGGAACATTATTCGTTGCCAAAAGAATTCGTAGAATCTGAATATAGTTGTAACTTGTAAATTGGACACATCTTCATTTTTTTGTTTTTTTTAGTGTTGTTTAGATTAAAAACCGCATTCTAGAATCCATAATTTTTAACTTTAAACTTAAATACAAATAAATAAATTTGACATCGGTATATTAATTTTAGAGAATATGCATTCATATAGCCTTATTAAGCAATTAAACTCAATTTTTGATTAACACATTTGAAAAACACAAATTATGACCATTTTTTACAATTTCGGTCCAAAATATCCTTGTCCGCGCCCATTCTCTACTTCGCTCACTGCCCCACAGTCGCAGGCAAGCCAGTGGCCGCGCCTTTCTCTCCCTTGCCCTCTCTTGCGCGCCGTGTTGCTCCACGGCCGCGCTCTTCCTTTGCGCCCTTTCTCTTAGCATAAATTAATGATCATAACGAATGATACAATTGGCACGAATTTACCCATTTGTACCAACTGCCACGTAGCCTCGCAGCCGCTGGAAAGCCAGCGGTCGCACCTTCTCTCCCTCGCACGCTCTCGCTCACGCCGCGTTTCCCCGCGGCCGCTGAAAAGTCAACGGCTGCACCTCTCTCCGCAACCGCGTCCTCTTGACACAAATTGCCATAATAGTGCCAAATGTACCTAACACGCGCGCAAATCCTAATACGATCCACCCTAATTAAGGGCAAAATAGTTTTAAAACATAAAAATAGCCAAAAATTATGTTTCATTACTCAATATGAATATCTCACAAATTGACTATTAATTTTATGTTTGTTTATTTTTTAATTAATTTTCAATTTTTTTTCTTTCAGTACGAAAGTGTTTGAAAAAGAAATGATGGTATGAAAACCGCATTATAAATATTCATACGTTGAGGCGTTAGGTAAAAATACAGAAATAATAAGGTATAAAAGTGGTACTCCCTCTGCCCATTAAAATATGTCTTAATTTATCATTTAGTTCATTCATAAAAGATATTCTAATTTATTTTTAGTAATAATTTGTGACTTTCTTTTTCCACTCACTAATTCGTGAGCTACTGTCCCCAAGGGGAACACCAAGCGGTGCGACCTCCTGTATGTGAACAGTGAGGTCCCGGGTTCAAACCCCACTGCTTTCCCTCCCCAACTCCCCCAAGTAAAAAAAAATAGTGGGCCACTTTTTCCACTCACTAACTTAATTATTTTTTAAATTTTTCTTAATTAATTTTTAAATATGTCTTAATTTATCATTTAGTTCATTCATAAAAGGTATTCTAATTTATTTTTAGTAATAATTTGTGACTTTCTTTTTCCACTCACTAATTCGTGAGCTACTGTCCCCAAGGGGAACACCAAGCGGTGCGACCTCCTGTATGTGAACAGTGAGGTCCCGGGTTCAAACCCCACTGCTTCCCCTCCCCAACTCCCCCAAGTAAAAAAAAAAATCGTGGGCCACTTTTTCCACTCACTAACTTAATTAATTTTTTAATTTTTCTGAAAAGTCAGCGGCTGCACCTCTCTCCGCGACCGTGTCCTCTTGACACAAATTGCCATAATAGTGCCAAATGTACCTAACACGCGCGCAAATCCTAATACGATCCACCCTAATTAAGGGCAAAATAGTTTTAAAACATAAAAATAGCCAAAAATTATGTTTCATTACTCAATATGACTATCTCACAAATTGACTATTAATTTTATGTTTGTTAATTTTTTAATTAATTTTTCAATTTTTTTTCTTTCAGTACGAAAGTGTTTGAAAAAGAAATGATGGTATGAAAACCGCATTATAAATATTCATACGTTGAGGCGTTAGGTAAAAATACAGAAATAATAAGGTATAAAAGTGGTACTCCCTCTGCCCATTAAAATATGTCTTAATTTATCATTTAGTTCATTCATAAAAGATATTCTAATTTATTTTTAGTAATAATTTGTGACTTTCTTTTTCCACTCACTAATTCGTGAGCTATTGTCCCTAAGGGGAACACCAAGCGGTGCGACCTCCTGTATGTGAACAGTGAGGTCCCAGGTTCAAACCTCACTGCTTCCCCTCCCCAACTCCCCCAAGTAAAAAAAAAATCGTGGGCCACTTTTTCCACTCACTAACTTAATTAATTTTTTAATTTTTCTTAATTTGTGGACCCTTTTTCCCAGTCACTATTTAAACAGCACAAATTTTTTAAAAATTCGTGGCATCCTTTGTTATGATATTTTTTTGTAGACAAAAGAAGTAATATCTATCTTTGGGCCCATATAACCTTTTCAACGTTACACTATAGTGATTACACCACTTAATAATCCAATTAACATTTTCTTAAATTAATGTGTCGAAAAGAAACAAGCCATTTGGAGTGGAACGGAGAGAGTAAAAGATTAAACATTTTCGGAAGGGAAAGCTATTTGCACCTGTTAAGTTCACTAATACGAAAAAAAGAAAAAGAAAAAAAGAAACTACAGATATTGTAATTGCGTTTTATCCATTTTAATATCTTAAAAATGCAATCGTGCCGAATAAATACCATCTTAATTTTACTTTAAATATATAGTGTATCTTTGGGTAACTTTTAAATAATCTGGCAGACAGTTGTGTTGTAAAATCCAATTTCAGTCACCTGTGTCAGAGCTCAGAACACCCCAAAACAATCTGACTAGTGGCTTTTCAGTTTTCACGAATCGTACTTACAAAGATCTTACTATTTCTCTAGATTGTGTTAATCATCTAAATAATTAATTATTAATTATTTTTTTCATAAATGATTTTCTTTTTGGGAGGAAAAAATGCTAACTAATTATTCTAAATTTAAATGTACAATATTCAAAAATCCAGACCCAAAAGTTAAACCTTCAAATCATGATATATCTTGAAAAAATAACAGCGTAAGTTGCTAAACTATGAGTCCATTAGTGAAAGTGTCTTTCGAAATTAATTAGCATATTTGGGTCGGGCAATTTGATTTTGTTTTTTTATGTAATAATTTGAATTTATCTGCAGTATATAAGGGTAATATAAAATAAGTTTGCTATTTTTCCTTAAGGGGTTATTATCGGAAAATACATATAGTTTGTCAATTTTCTGGTTTATAACATGACTTTATAATTTGACCAGAAAATACATCAATTTTCAATTTAATCGCAATTATAACATGACTTTATAATCTGACAAGAAAATTCACCAAGTTTCAATTTATTCTCAATTATAACATAACCTTATTTAGATTATTTTTAATCATAGATGTATTAATATTTATTGTATTTATATTAAATTGTTATGTATAAAATATTGTTAATTAATTGATTGATTTTTATAAAAATTAAGTTAGATGATTAATTATTCATAATATATATATATATATATATATATACACATTTTCAACACACAAATGCACGTGTGTGTGTGTATATATATATATATAAATAAATTTGATTTTAATATTCTATTAATATATTACATATATAATAAGTATTTATTTATTTAAATTATGAAATTATAAAATATTAGGACCAATAAATAATTTAGGTACATATATAATAGAAACTATGTTAAAAAGTAAATAATATTTTATATTATTTACATATAGATGTATATTTATCAAATATATATGTATATATATATATATATATATAGTATATTGTGAGATGAAAAGAAAATTAAAAATATTTAATGTATTAAACTTTGATATTATTATACTAAATTAATTACAAGGTCATGTTATAATTGAGAATAAATTGAAACTTGTTGTATTTTCTTGTCAGGCTAGAAAGTCATGTTATAATTGAGATTAAATTAAAAATTAATGTATTTTTTGGTCAAATTATAAAGTCATGTTATAAATCAGAAAATTGACAAACTACGTATATTTTCCGGTAATAACTCATTTTCCGGTAATAACTCATTTCTTTAATTTATAGTATAGGTTTATCGTGTGAAACAGTTGCCATCTCTTATCTGACTATATTTCTCATATATAGAAATTAGGGAATCTATAGTTAAATCGTGAATTTTTTCCAGAAAGCTACTTATTAGGTTTGAATTAATAATCACTTGTCCATCAATTCTCTTAATTATTTCATTCCCTTTTCCAAGAAATAAAAATGAAAAAATTCCAGCCCTTTCTGTCGAATGATAAGTCGCACTCATTGCCCATATTTTTCTTCTTTTTATACCTTCTTTCCACCGCTGAATTTCATCCTCTTTTGGTTCAGCGTTGGCATTAATAACAGTCAATTAAGTAGCTCCAAAATTTTCAAACCCTTCACAAATTTATACACTGCACTACTGCAGCTTCCTAATGTTCATATGTATGGTAATTTCAAGCTTTCTGTTCAGGACACGTGTGTACCATTTACTGGACTAGAAATATGATCAATAATAAAAAGTTACTACTTGTTTTCCTAAAAAAAAAAAAAAAAAAGCTATTTGGTTGTATATCTATAAATGACTAGAGCGTTTAGAAGATTAGTCTTAATAGATAAAAATAATAAAATTAATTATTATTTTTTATTTATTTTGATAGATTGGAATTTTTAGATATACAAGGTCCTTTATTTTTATCATTGAAGTTAATTTTGCTTGATTTTTATATCATTGAAAATGTGAGATTAGAGAAATCTTAATTTTAAGAATAAAAATACTCAATCATTCATTTTATCAATCATGTAAAGTAAACGCTTCCTTATAATAAATTATAATAGTATTCAGTAAAGTTGATCGGTCAATGAATACACGAATTTTGATAATTTTTAAATTTCCCCAAAATTAAGATTCTAGCTTAAATTGGAATTGAGCGGCATGTAATTTTTAGATATGAAGCTAAAAATTTCGATGTCACAATAGTTCCGATTTGACCGAAACAATTTAGGGACAGTTTTAAAAATAATCAAATTAGTTCATGTGTTATTCACCAACTTTATAGAATATAAGAAACAATCAAAATTTACTAATAATCTATGAATTTATAATTCACCCAATAATGAACATAAGTACAGAAATCTCGCGATATATTTGATGTTATAAATTGATGTTAGTAGGGCTGTATTTTTCTAAATTTTCAATTTCAAAATTTGACAAAGTTAACTTTTTCTCGAATGATTCGGCATGGTAATGATTTTTTCTTTTAACAATGATTTGAAAAAAATATCATGTTCCATTCCCCTTCAATTTTGTACATCTGCAGTCTCATTTCAGGCCTAAAACTAATTATTTAGACTTTTGATGATACCTAAAGCCCGTTGCCGATGTGGCGCGCTGTGCCATATCCATGTCAACTTTTTGGCATTTTTTTTTAAATTTTTTGTATCATCGATTTTTGAGCACATTTATGCTTAAAAATAAAAATAAAATTATATTTTTTCCTTTTTTTGAAATTACACCTTAAAAAAAAATATTTTTTACACTTAATATTTATAAAAAAAATCTAATTATTTAACACATCAATTATGTTAAATTGTCTCAACAATGTTACAAATAAAACTCTTAATGCGATTATTGGAGGACCAAAGAAGGTCCCATGAATTCAAAGAAAGGAGAGGAGTCAAGTCATGTGTAAAGGTAATGTTATTATTAGAGTAAAATTTTGGAATAGCCAAAATGGATCATAAAACACAAATTATGGCAACTCATTGAAAAAACATAAATTTTGGTCATTTTTATAGCTTTGGGACATTTTTGCCCTTAATTGGGCGGACTGGGTAGGGTCAGGAGCGCGGGTTGCGTGCCGGGTAGGATCAGGCACGCGGGTCGGGTTAGGCACTTATGGCACTATTAGTGCCAACGAATTTTTTTTTTTTACTCCCCATGCCCTGTCTACCCCCCAGACCCCCGACCCCACCCACCCCCAAGCCAAAAACAAAAAAAAAAAAATTACTCCCCCTTGATAAAAATAAATCAAATTTTACTTTTGTTATTTTATTTTATGGCACTAATAGTGCCATAAGTGCCAACGAAAATCCAAAATAAAATAAAGTAAAATGGTCTTTTTAGCACTTATGTAGTGTCATAAGTGCCAAACATGCAGAACAAATATAGAAACAACAGCATCATCTAAACCCTAAATGGATAATCTAAACCCTAGGGGAAGTGTTTAAAAAGTTCCTTTTGGCTTGGGGGTGGGTGGGGTCGGGGGTCTGGGGGGTAGACAGGGCAGGGGGAGTAAAAAAAAAATTCGTTGACACTTATGGCACTAATAGTGCCATAAGTGCCTAACCCGACCCGCGTGCCTGATCCTACCCGGCACGCGACCCGCGCTCCTGACCCTACCCAGTCCGCCCAATTAGGGGTATATTAGGCATATTGCCTAATTAATGGCCATAATTTGTGTTTTTTCAATTAGTGGCCAAATATTGTGTTTGCATGTTCAATGTGGCCATTTGACACCATTATTTCTTATTATTATATGCAAGGTGTGGCTAATTTGAGAGGACTCCAAACGAAGAAGTACTCATAATTAAAATATCACATCAACGACATAATTAAGTCCCACGTATAAATATGGACAATATTTTCTGAAAGTGACAAAGTGAAAATTTTGATGTAATTAATAATGTATTTGACGTCTTGATGTATTATTAGGAAGGAAAATTAATGCATCTGAACATGCATGAATTGCTTTCCTTGCGTTTTTGGTGAAAAAGAGCCTGATATTAATATCAAGTCGGAGTATTGTGCAAGTTTCTTATTGTCTTTATAATAAAGACAATTATCTTGGATTTTACCAAATTAGACGGTATTAAAATCACTCCGAAATTGGTGGATCAAAAGAAAAGCAAAGTGTGAGTTGGAGTATTTTATTTGAATATTTAATTTAATCTATAATACTCCCTCCGTCCCCAAAATAAGTTCATCTTTGGGGACGGCACATGTTTTAAGGAAAAATGGTAAAATGTATTGATAGTGGAGAAAAATATGTTATACTAGTATTGAGAGTGGTGAAAAGGTGAAAAAAATGTTATAATTAGTATTGGGAGTTGTGAAAAAAATTAAAAGTAAGAATAAATAAAGTATTATTAGTGGTGGGGTAGTTGTCCAAAAATGAAAAGAAAGAAAGAGGAACTTATTTGGGGGACGTCCCAAAAAGGAAAAAAGAGGAACTTATTTGAGGGACGGAATGAATAATTTGATTATTATTTGATTAATTAATAAATATACCTGTATCTAAAAAAATATCGTGAAATTATTTATGTGCAACACAAATGAAACCCTCTAATCCATAATTAGAAATTACTATCCTATTTTGTGTCCCGTTTTATTTGGAATTTTATGTAATACATACAATAATAAAAAAAGAATTTATCTATCATTATTAAAATTTTCAAATAATACGAATTATGAAAAGAAGATTTCAACTTGATCGAAGGTATCATGTTATAATTTTATTAATTTTATGTGTTTATATAATTATATATACGTCGGTAAATCGCATTTCGTTTATATATCAATATTTGCTTTTGCACACACAAATCTGTGTATATATATTTGAAATTCTTCTATTTTTTGCTAGTGTATGTTAGCTAGCTAGTGGTTGGTTATGAGATTTAAATAGTACACGAGGAGACAGTAATTCAATAACAATAATCAAATAAAAAGATAAAACCATTTTAGAACAAAACAGTTGTCGTATAGTTTATAAGTAGCAGGGATCTGAGTGAAATAAATTCAAATTGCATAAATTTGGTATTCCTCTGTTTCTGTTGCATGCTTTAGACTATAATTATATTGCCAACCACATAAAATTTATTGCTATAGATCTGGTCTCCAACCGTGTAGTCATAAATTCTCATATATATATAACATAAGTTAAATAAATTAAATTATTTTCTATTTAGATA
The DNA here is from genome assembly GCF_028751815.1 of Salvia miltiorrhiza. Taxonomy (NCBI): domain Eukaryota; kingdom Viridiplantae; phylum Streptophyta; class Magnoliopsida; order Lamiales; family Lamiaceae; genus Salvia; species Salvia miltiorrhiza. The sequence continues at coordinate 53,098,014 of NC_080387.1, forward strand.
AATTGTGGGTGGTCACAATGTGGCTGTTTAGCCTTACTCATATATATATATATATGTTGAAGTTTAAAGATATCGTGATGAGATTTATTATATTTTACTACTAATTTTAAGCACATAAAACATCAGAAGAAGTGTAATTTGGTTACCAATTATTTCGATACTGTAATAAGTACTTGTTGGTATGAAAAAGTTATGAAGAACAAATGAAACTTTAAAATTTTGTGAATAATTGATAAAAATGTATCATTATATATTTATTTGTTGATACATAGTAAAATGCTTTTGCATTAATCATCCATGCATATCTTTTTCACAATTTCAAACTTCGCCCACTATCTTTAAGGTGGAGTATTTCCAGAGGCTGCAGTTACTCCAATAACATTAGTGGAGTCCACGCAACAGTCAGAAAATTAAATAAACATGTATGTGTGTTATATATCTCCAACTTTTTTTTTTTTTTTTAATTTATTGAAAGATTGTGATATTATTGAAAATTTTCAAAAATCGTATTAAAATTATAAAATCGATAATTCGAATTGCATGTAACTCAAAATGCATTTTGTTCTACTCAAATACTTGTTTTTGACATTTAAGTAGAGCTTTTCGATGATTTGAATTGTAATTCTAAACAATCGATGATAAAATTAATACTAATACGGAAGTGCAACTGAGTAATGAGTTTTAGAATTTTAACGTTAGATGGATGTCTAAATCTCGGCTCCATATCCTTAATTACATATATACAATTAGATGGTTCTAATTAATTTACTATGAATCTTAAAATTGGATCTTAATTAGAAGAGTTTAAAGGGCGAATTAAATTTATAACAAATTCTAAGATTGAGATTCAAATTGTAATTATCTTATTATTATATCACGATAAAAAAAATGAAATTTTCGGAAGAGACGTGAGTTTTAGTCTTTTTTAGATAAGCTTTGTAATCTTGGGACCATGAATTGGTAATAAAATTGAATTGTCAATTTTGCAAAGCACTTGTGATCATTAGTACACTGCTGGCTCTCTATATTCGAATACTTTGGTGATTGAAGCTTTTTTCTGAAAGAAAAAGGGGCAAATTTGCAAGTACATGTTTCTGAAAATGAAGACACGTACATCAAAATGCATTAGTTAGAAGTTAAACCTAAACCAAAAATTAAAAATTGCAAATTATATTATTAATAATTAAAAAAAAGTAGGATAGTGCACATTGTGATTAACAGTGTCTAGGGGTGTTTATTCGGGTCGGGGCGGGTCGGGTACCCTACCCGAAGATTGCGGGTACCCGACCCCGACTTTTTGGCGAAACTCCCACCCGACACCCGTCCCGCTGCTGCCGTCGGGTACCCTAATACCCGACGCGGGTACCCGGCGCGGGTATTAGGGTACCCGCATACCCGCCTATTTTTATTTTTATTTTTTCAATTAATTATATGTAGGCTATTAATTCTCTCTTTATTTGTAAGTATACTGTATATATCAATATGGAATGTTCTGTTTGGATTTGTTGGGTTGTCCGATTTATGAAATTGGGATCAAAATCAATTATTGAAATTTAATTTGATAAACAAAGCGGCGCTGACGCGGGTGAGAGGCCGCCGGACGTCGGAAACGAGGTAGGTGTCGACGCGCCTAAGTTAGAAACAACGCGGCGCCGGCGCGGGTGAGAGTGAGAAGCCGAGAAGGTGTCGACGATGCAACAAACAAATCTATCCAAAAGGAACTAGAACTTACCGGCGTTGGACGACGGGCCGGATGGTGGACTGCTGCAGAGGGTACTTCGATTAGGAGGCAGAGCCGCGCAGAGGGAGAGAAAGAATTCACGTCTGATACTCTGATTAGTTTAGGGCTTATAAATTTACAATTATTAAAAACTAATAAAAATATAAAATTTATATTAAATAACTAATATTAGCGGGTATGCGGGTATACCCGGTACCCGACGGGTATACCCGATACCCGCGAAATTTGCACGGCATAATCTCGTCCCCAACCCGGTTCCCGTCTCTTGCTGGTGTCGGGTACCCGGTACCCGGTCGGGTATTGGGTACGGGACGGGTATACCCGATACCCGCACCCCGGATAGACACCCCTAACAGTGTCTGTCACGTGAATGGAAAAAAAAAAATGGCAATAGAGAATGATGTTTGTTGTAGGCTCGAAAGTTTTAGTAGTGATATGTTAAAAAGGCTAGAGAGAGAGGTGCATGGAGTTTGTAAGACCTAAATGATGATTAGGTTGACGATGAGTGTTAATAGTGATCATAGCCTTTATTCGGCTTGTCTTTTCACTATTTCTTACATACCATTCCATATCTTTCTAGATTTCCTCTCCATTTTCCAATACAACATGCATGTTTATTCCATTCTCCTGCCCTTGTTTAGTTGTTTACTAACGAGTGCTCGTTGGATTCAAGTAGAGGAATAAAAAGAAAATAAAATTAAATAAAGAAGTGGAATGATAACAATAATTATCACTTTAATTTATTGAGTGTTTGGTTAAATAATGGAAAGAAATTATTAGTAAGAGATTCTCTTTCTTTTGTTTCTCATCTATTTTGAGGGATAATAAATTGGGCGATTAAGTTAACCTCAAGTAAAAGTAATGGTTAATTAACTCATTACTCAAATCAAACAACAAGTAATGTATTCAATTAATTGAATCCATTTCCAACTTCTAAAAACATCCAATCAAAAGTGAGCTTAATGTTTTGATATTTTTTGGCGCATATATATAGGGTTGGAATACATTATGATCATGTACATCTATTTTTTGAAAAAAATGGAAATAACCAACAAGTGAATATAAATTTATGATAAATTATTTGTAATACATGAATAATTATTATATTGAATTAAGAAGGTCAAATCTTCGTTATTTTTAGAATTCGAATCCAGGTGGAATTTTCACCCCTCCAAATAAATATCAGTTATATATATATATATATATGGGTTAAGTACCAAATACCCCCCCAACGTTGGGGCCCCTATCGCATATAGGACCCTATAGTCAGGGTCCGCGCTGTTTACTACCTCAACGTGGCTAAACCTAAGCAAATCCACCCCCAACGTTGGGGCCCCTATCGCGTATAGGACCCTATAGTCACGTATTAAGTACCAAATACCCCCCCAACAGTGACTTAATGCAGGGGGGGTATTTGGTATTTGAGGGGGGGATTTGCTTAGGTTTAGCCACGTTGAGGTAGTAAACAGCGCGGACCCTGACTATAGGGTCCTATATGCGATAGGGGCCCCAACGTTGGGGGGGTATTTGGTACTTAACCCTATATATATATATATATATATATGTATATATATATATATATATATATATATATATATATGGGGGAAAGCTAGGGTAAAAACAGCTCATAGAGTATAAAATAGGAATAGATCTAAACCATTGATCTACCCATAATCTAATGGTTGGAATTTAATTTTAGAGAAATAGTATGTAAATATATGAATTATGTGTACAACATGTATGAATTCGCCGTGTAAATGTATAAATTGCGAAAATGAAGTTTTTACTATTTATGAGATTCGAACTCAGGACCATGAATTCATCCAACAAGGTAATGAATCAACCATAAATCTTGATGATCTAAGGGTTAAAAATGGTTCATATTTAATATTTTATGAAAATGTTTTTATTCTAGTCATATCCTATATATTATAAAATATGAATAATTTATACCATTGATCTACTCATTATCTAACTCATGTTGAGATTAATCTTTGGAAAATCATGTATAAATGTCTGAAATCTATGTAGAACGCACATGAATTTGCCGTGTAAATGACTGAAATTTCGAAAATTAAAATTTTCGCTACCTATGAAATTCAAATTCAGGACTATGAATTCATCCAATAAAGTGATGATGAATCAACCATAGATCTTAATGATCTAAGAGCTGAAAATGTTTCTTAATTAATTTTTATTTTAAGCCACCCACCATGATAGAGCTCAAACCTTCTTAATGCAATTCACAATCTCCTTAACAATAACATTACGTTCCACGAAAGAATCAAACAAACTTGAAAAAATTTAATCCCCTGGAATTTGATCTTTGACAGCAAATTAAGACGATGGTCTCGCGTTAATCAAGTGGCAGTAGTCTCCAGATATTGCAAGTGATGCCTCCCACTAAAACACCCATCTTCTTTCATCATTTTTGTCGTCGCTGCTGTTGTTAGCTGAAGAGGGTAACTTTGTCTTCTGCACATTCTGCCCATCTAATCTATATATCCGAGGGTGGAGTCGAGTTTCATCATCTATATAATATATAAACAATGAGTTTTTTTTCGACATATATTCCCTCTAATTTTCTCTTTCTTCTCTTACCAATTTATTCTATCTTTTCTTCTTTTTTGATTCTTATCTAGCTATGGTCAAATTTGATTCATGAAAAAATATTCCTTATTTATTTTTTCCCGACATATCTTCCCTTCGAATTTGATTCATGAAAAAATATTCCTTATTCTTAAAATAAATTTAAAACGAATAAGTTATTAAAATTTTAAAATTTAAAATATTTTATTTTCTCTCTTCTTTCTATTAATGTTGAACGTAGGAATTTATTTCTTTTTTTAAAATTTTATTTCATTTCCTATATTTTTGTTAGCTATCAATTTTTATTTTATATGTATATATATATATATATATATATATATTAATTAATTAAAATAATGTTTAATGCAACCCAGAAGAGTGAGATTATATCCATTCAGTTTATAAAGATTCTTTAATTTTTAGAACGAAATTTGAAAAGGTAGAATTTATATTAATTTTAATATAAATTTATAGATGAATAATTAGTTATATCTATATAGGGTCAAATTCTATGGAGACACAATATTAGATGGAGAATGGAGACGCAATCTGGTTCGTTAGATCAATCTTGATCAAAGACCGAGATTAGAAGTTCATATAATTAAAATTGGTAAGATTCATATATCCCTAAGATTACTCACTTTCCATTCTCTCTCCCTCATCTCTCTCTCTCCTCTCTCGTCCCTTCTCTCCCCTCTCTCTCTCCTCTCCCTCTGTAAATTCTGCCGCCCCCTTTCTCTTCTCCGGCGAATGTTCAAGGTACGGAGAAGGGGGTGGTGGCCGGAGTTCAAAAGTTCAATACCATAAATTCAAAAGTTCACAGAATTATATGTATAAGTTCAATAAAATTATCTGTAAAATCTGCCGTCCACTTCCTCTTCTCCGGCGAATGTTCAATGTACGGAGAAGAGCGCGGCGGCCGGAGTTCAGAATACCAGAAAATCAAATGTTCACAGAAATATATGAACAAGTTCAATAAAATTATATGTATAAGTTCACAGAATTATATGTACAAGTTCAAAAGTTCTCCGGCTGAACTTGGGCGGCGGTGGCTCTGAACTTGAGGGCGGTCGAAGGCGGCAGTGGTGGTGCGGACGAATCGGGGCGGCGGCGGTTGAAGGCGGCGATGGTGGTGTGGTGAACATAGAGAGGACGGAGGGAGGCTCTGAACTTGGGCGCGGTGGCTCTAAACTTGGGGGCTGAACTTGGGTGGCGGTGGCTCTGAACTTGGGCGGCGGTGGCTCAGAACTTGGGCTGCGGTGGCTGAACTTGAGGTCGATCGAAGACGGCGGTGGTGGTGTGGAGAACAGAGAGAGGACGAAGGGAGGCGGCGGTCGAAGGCGCCGGTGGTGATGTGGAGAACAAAGAGATGACGGAGGAAGGCGACGGTCGAGGCGGCGCCGCGCTGAGGGATTCGAACCCTAGGCGGCGCGGGTTGGGGCGTTCACGGTGACAGGGGGCGGCAGAGAGGGAGAAGAAGAGATAGTGGAAAAGGCGGCGGCGCGGGTTTGTGGTTCACGGTGACAGGGAAAAGGAGAGAGAGAGAAAGATAGAGGAGAGAGAGGACGGGCAAATCGTGAGAGAGAGAGAGATGAGGGAGAGAGAAAATGGAAATGAGTAATTTTAGGGATATATGAATCTTACCAATTTTAATTATATTGACTTTTAATCTCAGCCTTTGATCAAGATTGATCTAACAAACCAGATTGCGTCTCCTTTCTCCATCTAACTTTGTGTTTCCATAGAACTTTTCCCTATATATATATATATATATATATATATATTAAAAATATTATTTCAAATCTGACTTTTTATTTATATTTGTGTATGATAGTGGGTAATGCTAAATTTTCATTATCAAATAATTTTCAATTGTTTAATAGATGTAGTTATAATTACACTTTATACAAAATTGAAAATTTATATTTTTTTAATTCGAATTTTTATTGACTAATTAATGTGAATTATTTTATTTTATTTTTAAAATATATTTTATAATTACTTATATTTTAATTTTATTTAATATTTATTTACATATATCGTTTAATTTCGATGTTCGTCATACATCGCACGAGCGGGTGTACTAATAGTGAATTATAGATGAGTCTCTTTCAGTCTCTTTCAATTTACAGATATTTCAGTTTATTTATCTGAGGTACTAACGGGTGATAAGGTCAAATTATTTGTATATCCCTGCTTTATCATCCCTATCAAAGAGTGCCTAAATGAGTAGGGTAATTCATATAACAATGTTATTTAAACTGTTACGCGAATTTACAATTTCATTAATTTGCATAACAATATTATTTACATTGTGATACGAAATTTTTGCTCGACTAAATCCTCACGCCTTTATTTTATTTTAATAATTACTTTCACTTCTATATCTGTTTTACTAAGTTACAAAATTCAAATTGAGCTCGAACCCGATCTTAAAAAATAAAATTATAGGAAGTTAACGAACATGAGGTTCGTATTGGTTGGTTGGGCTCGTTTATAACCATGAGCCTACTTACATGAAATATTAACAACTCCAATTTTTATTTTTATGTTGGGCTTGCAATTTTAACAACCTTAATAACTTCCAGGTTGCAATTTTTCATGCTTGCTTAAGAAAAGATTTTGTTGGTATCACCAGTGAAATTGTTTGAAGAGAAAATTTATTATTTTTTGAGATTAAGAGAAGTTTTATATTTAAAATAGAACAAAATAATGAGATTTTGGGAGAATTTAAGATTGAAAGAAAATGTATACACATTTTATGAAAATGGTCCTAAAATTTTGGACTGAAAACTGTCAAAAAATATTGTCAGAAAATTTGTACCATTAACACTATAATGATATGTAGATGTTAAAATTAAGAATTTATTATACCTAATATGTCAATTTTAATAATGGATATTTAAAAGACAAAGATAGAATTACAATTGATTCTCTTTAAATAAAAATAAAAATAAAAAATAACTACAATTGGAAGAATTATGATGCAAAATTCTCAAATGAGTACTTATCATTAATTGAATCCAAAAGTACCACAAAATCAAAATCATGTGAATTATGATGCAACGGCGAGAAATACACCCCCTCCACCAGGAAGACATAGGCGATCATGGCCACGTAGACTATTCGAGATTTCAGAAATACAAAAATCGCATATTCTAGAGAGGGAATGGAGTGTGGAGATTCAAGAATAGATGAGTTTCGATCTTATTGGCACCATTGTTGCTTAAGAATGAAGCTTTTATATTTTGTTAATCGAAGAAGAAAGCAGAACCAAAACTCCCTAATAGGAGGAAATTAAATGTATATAAACATACAAGTTGGATAAACAAAGCCATCGATCGATCCGCAATTAATATATATATATATATATATATCGAAAAAAGTGATAAAAATTTGGAATGAAAATTAAAGAAGGAAAATGAATATGATATTCAGGAGGCAAGAAAACTCCACAACTGCACCACCATCCCTGTTCTTAACTTATTCCTCTCCACAATGTTGTTCCAATTTCCATTAATCACGTACCACTTCCCGCCCTTCTTCTTCTTAACCATATCCCACCGGCACAAGTTCACCGTCTCCCACTCCAGCGACGGCTCCACAATCTTCACCTCCAAGTAATTCTTCTTCTTCTTCTTCTTTCTGCCCAGAGATACCGTTATTCTTTATCATGAAAATGCATTCATGCATTTTTGCTATTGAATTTCAGAATATCGTAATTGCGAATGAGACGTAGCTGTAAAGCAATTTTGAGAACACCGAAAAACGGAGGCATATTTGATAAATGCAAAAGAGAGAAAAGTGTAAAGTGGGAGAATATGTTACGCAAGAAGAGAGAAACATGTATTTTTTCTTTTCTTTTTATGGATATGCGTATTTATATAATGTGATTTGATTCAGATATTGATAATGGGTAGTTACAATGTTAGTGGGTGTGTGCATATCTAATAGTGGTGTAATATATTAAAATATTATATCAATTTTATTCCATTTGTTATATTATTTCAAATATTATTGTATGCAGTGGGATCATTGTATGAAACTGCCGTTAATCATCAGGAAATTATATTTCAGTAAATATATTATATTAAATAAGTTTTTAGTTAGTGGGTTTACATTGATATTGAATATCGCTATTTTCGTGGAATTTGTTGTGATGCGCCGATGCTATCAATATATTTACCCTCGACATGTTTCTTTATTTGCTATATTGCCTCAAAATTGGTGCAAAAAATTTGATAATCAACTGCGTTTTCATATATTAATAGATTTTTCATGCAATTAGTTAAGTAATTAGCATAAAATAATCCTTAAATATCTTCAATCAATTCACATTATATATCAATTATACTTTTCTTAATTTTTCTGTACTTAAAAGTAGCGGGATATTATACTAATAAGGGAGTATTATTCTTACTATGATAACAATAATAATTATTTTCTTAGTGATTTGCACGCAATCTGAATTTTGGTACCAAGATATATGGATATTAAATGTTAATAAGTATTTATGTCAAATATTTTCATTCTCTATTGTTAAATCAAAAGCTTTCATAGCTCAGTTGGTTAGAGCACCCGTTTAGTAAGCGGGAGGTCTTGAGTTCAACTCTCAATGAAAGCAAAAATATACGTCTTTTAAGTCCTAAAATTTTGTCAGCTAATTTTATAAATAAAAAGAAAAGAAAAATCTTGAAAAGCCTTGAAAGCACACAGCAGCAGACTAAAGGTCGAACTCATTAATTTTTTTTTACGAAAAATTCAAAGAAAAAAATCGTAAAAATGATAAAGAGTACTCCTATAAAGCAAGCCGACAAAAAAAAAATGGTGGGAAAGCAGAAAGGATTGTTTCCAAAATTCCGGCCTAACCATCGTCCCCAAACAACCCCGACCTTCCCAACCATAAGACAACCAAATAAACAGAAACTGGAGAAACCAACGAGCATCAAGAAAGGCATAAACTGCCGAACCAAGGAGAAGACATGAAAAAGTCTTCTATCAAAAAAAATTTAGAACAAAAAGAACCAAGGATTAGAAAAAGAATAAGTACTACATATGTCTACGAAAAAATTATGATAATTTTTTATTATTATTATCCATCAAAATATTAGATTTTGATTTTTAGAACATAAACACACATCTCTTTCTTATCTTTTTATCCTTACAAATACATTTTATTTACAAAATAAACCACCATTAATTCAAACTCAACCATTCATTTCATATAATAATGGGACTCTTTATCCACTATATAAAAATCATCATCTATTTTTTTATTAAAATACAAAAACTTGGGTATAACCGGGTGTATCGTACAATTGGGTTGATCCGCATTCAAAATAGTGTTATTTATAAGGTCCGGGTCAGAATACGGGTTTAGATCAGGGTGCGGGTCAGAGTCTAAGTGAGGATGCAACCCGATTATACGGTACACCCGATTGTTCCCAAGATCATCTCTTATTAAAATATGTGTCCATAAAAAATATCATATTTTTAATGGGCGGAGAATGTATTTAATTATTGTGCTCTATTTTTAACTTTCAACTATCAAACTTTCTGAATTTGACTATAGATAGGGCTTGTTCGCATGATAAGATCTGATTCAGTACTAAATTTATGCCATAAGTTGTGAGGGTTAATTTCACGATTTTCAGTTATAGCTAGCCTCATCTCTGCGATAAAATTCATCGCCAACACTTATAAATTTTTCATATCACTATTTCCACTCCACATTCCTTTCATTCTTCACGAAGTCTATTTCATTTGCTTAGGGAATGTTTACTTGGATAATTATTTTAGATAAAGAAAATTAATAAGGCTAACTTCTTATTTATTTAGACGGATATTGAAATTTTACGTTATCAAATACCTTTTGACCTTAGACATTAACCCTTTACCGTTTGGTCAATACATGCATGATATTATCAATCATACAAAATAGACATTTCTTTAGTAAACAGATAGATAGAAATAACCCGTGATATAGATTTATCACTTTTTTTGCTACCCAATTCTTTTTAGTTCTCGAAAAATTGATGATGCACACTATTTATTAAAAAACAACATCGTTTTGGTATAATTCCCAAACTTTGGCATTTGTATTTCAGTTTATTTGAGTTGATTAAGCAAACAAGAAAGAAGCATATTCGCAGTTCGGATGGAGGAAGGAGAGTGGAGAGAGGTGAGGAGGAGGGGGGTAGGTCCATCTCGTCTCGAGATTTTTCCGGTGAGGCAGAAAAAAAACCCTCACCCTTGGTTTCGACCCAAGCTTTCGTCAGGAGGTTTTCGGCAAAGGAGAGAGAGCCATGCAAATGAAGTTACCTTCTTTTTCAATAACTTCCCGGAGGGTACTTGGCTTGAAACTTTGGAGAAAAAATTCAAAGAGATCGGGTGTGTGGTCGATGTCTTCTGCCCTAAGAAGAGAGACATTAAAGGTAAACCCTTCGGCTTTGTTCGCTTTGATAACAGTTATGATAGCGATCGTCTGCTCCAAGAGCTCAATAATGTTTGGTTCGGCAGTTATAAACTTAGGGCTTACATCCCTAGATTTGAAAGAGCGTCGGGCATTGTTTCTGAATCCAGCCAGGAAAAAGGGGGGGTCCCCGCTTTGTGGGGCCGAAAACTCCCGCTCCGGGCAGGGGTAAGGTCTTCAGTGTTCCGGCAAAGAAGAGAGAAAATGGTAAAACCTTTGCGGAGGTTGTTGGAGGGAGTAGCAAAGATCCTTCTCTTCCCGCAGATGAGGTTATTGGATTCCAACCATTAGAAGAGGAGACGGAGTGGCTGAGGAACTCTTTTACAGGCTTTGTGAAAAACGAGTTTGAGTGGGAGGAATTCGCAGAGGAGATTAATAGCGAGTGCGCTGCATTGTTGAAGGTTTCTACCATGGGAGGCAATCTTGTTCTGATACAAAGCTTGAACGAAGTTCCCGTCCAAGAAGTCCTGCACGAGCTCGATGAATGGTCGAACTTCTGGTTCGAATGGGTGAGACCATGGTCGTATGTAGACGTCAGTACCCAAAGAACGGTTTGGACAAAGTGGCTCGGTGTTCCACTTCAGGCATGGAACTCGAGATTTTTTGAAATCTTGGGAGCTCGAATGGGAATGGTGCTGAAGATCCATGAGGTTACAAAGAAAAGGGACCGCCTTGATGTTGCTTTCATTCAAATGTCTACCGGGCTGGCATCGATGAACAAATCCTTTGATTGCCGAATTGCGGGCGCTCATTTTAAGGTCCGTGTGGAGGAGGTGGGTTCCCTGGAACCTACGGAACTTTCCCAGCGATCGGAAGAAGATGTGATCTCAGAGGAAGACTTGGGATCGGAAGAGGAAGGACTGGAAGTTTCGCAGGCTCTCCCGGCTTGTGCCCTCATCGGCGGTGAGCAGAAGACTGAGGTAGGGAACGAATCAGATTCTCCGTCGGTTCACCCCCCAAGAGATGCCTCGATCCCGCCTTTCGGCGCCGCCAACGGTCCGACTTCCCAAAAGGATTGCACGCGAGAAGGTGAAACCCAATCATTGGAGACTTGGATTCCAGAAACAGCCCCACATCAGTTAATCGCTAGGGCCCAACCTTTGTTTAATTCAAACTTCAGCCTCGTTTCTTACCGGGCCACTCCCTCAAGCCCAAAGGAATTATCTCCCTTGGGTTCAGGCCCAGCTGCTTCGCTCGGGCCCAAAGAATTGCAACGAGACCTAGATCAGGAGGAGATCCCCTCAGATCTTTCTCTCCCCTCCGCACGTGTTTCTTCTTGGGCTGAGGAGAGTGGGCTGGAAGTCTCTCCAGTTGAGCCCAACTTAGCTGTTTTGGGAGGAGGCAGGGACGAAGGCATTCCAGTAAGAGATAACGGAAAGAAATCGGGAAGGAACTTTGTCTCGCCCAAGAAGAAAAAAGGGGCTGACTCCCTTCTCAAATTGGGGTTCCATCGTTTCTTACATCCTAAAAACAAGAAATTTCTTTTCAAACCTCTTGAGCACAAAAGTCCGGATGGAGCAAGCTCTTCCCTGCCAGGCGCCGCGGGAGCCCTTGACGAGGCCAGCGCCCCAGCCTCTGTTCAGGAGGTCTCTCAGAGTTTCGTTGGAGAGGGGAAGGGAAAAGCAGCTTCTTGTCAGGAGGAAGGTACAAGAATTTGGGAATTCGGGAAGAACCTGGGGCTCTACAGTACCCACGAAGATTCTACAGTTGTTAGACACTTGATTGCTGATGTTAATGGAGAAAGCCATAAGGAGATTCCAGAAAAGTGTTATCAATGAAGGTGATCTCTTACAATACTCGTGGGCTGGGAAGCAAGATCAAGAAGAGGGAAATACGGGAACTTGTGCTTAGCCAGATCATCGATTTTTGTTTTATTCAAGAAACCAAATTGGAAAACCTATCTGTTCTTGACCTCAAAAACATCTGGGGGTCTGAGGCTTTCGGTTACGCAAGTCGTCATGCTGTAGGAAGGGCTGGAGGAATTCTCACCATCTGGAACCCGTCGGCTTTTTCAGAGTCAAGTCATTGGGATCTCCCAGGAGCAGTCATCGTGAATGGTAAGTGGATTTCAGGTAATCAAATGTGTTGTCTGATTAATGTTTACGCTCCGCAGAATTTGAAAGAAAGAGAAGATCTCTGGGATCAATTAGGCTTGGTGGTGAACCAAAATAGAGATGTTTGTGTTTGTGTGGCTGGGGACTTCAACTCTATTAGAGCTGAATCAGAAAGGGTGGGAAGGAGCTCACAATTTTCACCAAGGGATCTCCAAGCTTTTGAAGATTTCATCAAGTGCAATGGTTTGGTGGAAATTCGACTGCAAGGAAGGAGCTTTACTTGGTATCAACCTAACGGGCGATGTAAATCAAAGCTCGACAGATTCTTGGTGAACGATAAGTGGCTGGCCTCTTGGCCTCATTCCAAAGCTAGGGGTCTGCAAAGGACTATCTCAGACCATTGCCCAATCTTGATGGATACGAAAATGGTTGATTGGGGACCGAAGCCCTTTCGCTTCATTAATGCTTGGTTTAGTCATCCAGATTTTGAGACGGTGATCAAAGAATCTTGGCAAAAAAGTGGTTTTGCTGGGCGGAGTAGCTTTGTTTTTAAAGAAAAGTTGAAAAGATTGAAATTTGACCTCGAACTTTGGAACAGAACATCCTTCGGGTCGATTCAGGAGAACATTGCGAATCTTAAGGAGGACATTTTTAAGTGGGATGTGCTGGATGATACGTTGGGATTGGAGGAAGATGAGATTTTTAAGAGGAACGAAGCTTCAGCTAAGCTGTGCATCCAAATGAAGAACAGAGATAGCCTCCTGTCCCAAAAATCAAGACTTCGCTGGATTCAAGACGGGGATGTCAATAGCGGTTTCTTCCATAAAGTCATCAATGGAAGAAGACTTAAAAACGAATTGGCTGGTCTGGCAGTCGGGGATAGATGGGTTGATGATCCACAAGAAGTTAAGCAAGTGGTGAAAACCCACTTTGAAGCCCAATTTCGTGGAAGAAACCGAGTACGGCCTATTCTCCCAGCAGATTTTGTGCATAAAAAACTACCGGAGAACTGGAAAGCTTGGCTTGAGATGCCGTTCACTGAAGACGAGGTTAGATCTGCGGTGTGGAACTGCGAATGAGGGAAAAGTCCCGGGCCTGATGGGTTCAATTTTAATTTCTTCAAACAATGTTGGGCGACCATTAAAGATGATCTTTTGGAGGTTTTGAGAGAATTCCATTCCGACGGGAAACTCGCAAAAGGCAGTAACCCCTTCTTTATTGCCCTGATTCCGAAGAAAGAAGGCGCCACTGTTTTGAAGGATTTCCGGCCAATTTCCCTCATTAACTGCATGTATAAGGTGATCTCCAAAGTTCTTGCTTCGAGATTGAAACAGGTAATGCACCTCATTATTGCCGACTGCCAGAGCGCTTTTGTAGGAGGAAGATACATTCTTGATGGAGTCATCGTGCTCAATGAGATCATTGAAGACACTATCAAGAAGAAGAAAGGAGTGGCTCTGTTTAAAGTCGATTTTGCAAGAGCTTATGATACTGTTGACTGGACTTTTTTGAACACCATGCTCGAACATATGAATTTTGGCTTCAAATGGAGAAGTTGGATCTCAGGTTGTCTCAGCTCGGCTTCTGCTAACGTCTTGGTCAATGGTAGTCCCTCGGGCGAGTTTCGGTTGGAGAGAGGCCTTAGACAAGGTGACCCGCTTTCACCTTTCCTGTTTCTCATTGTGGCGGAAGGCCTTAATCTTCTAGTGGAAAGAGCTATTCATAAAGGAAGCCTTGAGCCGGTCTCTATCGGTAAAGACGAGGTTAGGATTTCTCATTTGCAATATGCTGATGACACTATGTTTGTCGTCACCGAGAAGAGAGAAAATGCTTGGGCTATTAAATGTGTTCTTAAGTTGTTTGAACTTCTGTCGGGCCTGTCCGTCAACTTCGACAAAAGTTGCATCGTGGGTGTTGGAATTACAGAGTCCGTGTGTAGAGATCTGGCAAAAACTCTCAAGTGCCAAGTGGGGGAGACGCCGATTAATTACCTTGGCATCAGGATTGGGAAAAGTTTGTCTCGTGCGGTGGAATGGAATTATCTTGTGGACAAAGTCAAGAGGAGGATTGCAAAGTGGAATTACAGGAAGATCTCCTTTGCTGGGCGGGTAACCTTAATTCGCTCGGTTCTTACCTCCATCCCGATTTACCAAATGTCATTCTCCATCATCAATAAATCTGTATTTTCTCAGCTGCGTTCGATCGTCTGTAACTTCCTTTGGGGGGGGGGAGCACGGGGAAAGGAGAATCCATTGGGTCAAGTGGGAGGAATTATGCTCTGATCTTAAACAAGGGGGGCTTGGTTTGAAGGATCTTGAAAGCTTCAACAAGGCCCTTATGGCCAAGTGGATTTGGAGATTCCTCACGGAAGGAAACTCGTTGTGGGTGCGGGCTGTTAGGGCTTGTAAGGGTGATCTGAGTTGGGATGAAGACGGGTTCAGATTAGAAGGGAACAGGCTGCTGAGACCGGGATGGTGGAAGAAAGTTATGAAGCTTAGCTGGGGGGACAAAGGGGCGTGGTTGAGGGATTTTCTGAAACCACAAGTTGGAGAGGGGGCGTCTTTCTCCTTCTGGAAACAGATTTGGGTTGGAGCGAAAAGTTTGAGAGATCTTTTTCCAAGGCTTTTCAGAATCAGTGACAATCAAGGGGGCTCTATTAAGAGTATGGGTGACTGGGTTGATGGTGTTTGGGAATGGAAGTTAGGTTGGAATAGAGACTTGAGGGGGAGAGAGCAAGATTGCGCTTCTAACCTCCTTGCTATCCTCTCCAATGTTGAAATCTTAGTAGGTAAAGAAGATGGCTGGAGGTGGACGGCGTCGAATAACGGTGTGTTCACGGTCAAATCGGCGTACAACAAAATTCGAGAGCTTGCTGTCTCCACTCCTCAAGGTGCGATGGGTATTGACCTTCTCGAGATGTGGAAAGCTCCGGCGCCTTTCAAGGTTAAAACAACTGCTTGGAGAGTGTTGAAAGGAAGGCTTGCCACATGTGAAAACCTGGTCCGAAGACAGGTGAACATTTCAGTTCCGAATTCAGAATGTGTGCTTTGCAAGGAACAGACCGAGACGATGGAGCATCTCTTCTTCAAGTGCCAAAAATCGGACGAAATTTGGTGGAACCTACTGCAGTGGCTTGGGTTTGAATCAGATTTGCCCGTTAAGGCCAAAGAGAATTTTCTCGCCTTTTCAAATCTTGGTAAAAAAACTGACTCGGCTCTTCTCATCGCTGTTTGGTTGTGTACAATTTGGTCAATTTGGAACGGGAGGAACAATTGCAGATTTAACCAAGGAACGTGGAATAAGGAGAAGCTGACGGCAGAGATAAAATCACGTGTGTGGGGGTGGATCTTGGCTTACAAAATGCCGAATTTCTGCATCGACTTTAGGACGTGGGTTACTGAGATTAGAATCTTGGCTTGAACTTTTCGTTTTGCTGGTCTGCTTCGCCTGGTGTTGTCTGCTTGGTTTGTTTTTTGTTTTGGTTGTGTTGGTTTTTTCCTTTTTCCTCTGTTTGTTGCCCTCTTGACCCTCTGGTACTTCTGGTACCTCTTGGGTGCTTTTTAATAAAGTCCATTTCCTGATCAAAAAAAAAAGAAAGAAGCATATTCATATTTCAATTAATTAATTGTTAATATTTATATGCGTCAAGAATATATTACTACTTCAAATGATCCCATTCATTTTATCAACTAAAAATCAATATATTCTCACCATCAATTTTGTATAGTTTGATCATATTATAAAATAAAGTTTTATTTTTATATAAAGAAGTATAACCATAAATATAGTGAAAATAGAACGGAGAGCACACAAGGAAGTATTTAATGGGGGAATCTTTGTCCGATGGGAATACATTAAAGATTTGGCAAACAATTTCTTGCAGAGATTCTCTTTTGTATCATTAATTATTGCAGTGTAAGTTGCTCTTCACATTTATGGTTGTGCCAACAACACCACCTCTCCCATTTACTTCTTGCAACTAACTCTTTTTAAAAATATATATATATATAAATTAAATTTTGAAATCTACAAAAAACAAGGGCGTGAGAAGGTGAAATAGGAATCAAATAGTTCAAAAGGTGAAATAAATGTTCACCAGAAAGGAGAAAGTGCAGTAATTGGGATTGAGATAGGGTGCATGTGTGTTTCTTGGTACAAGCACAACAATCAGCCAAGCCAAAATATTTTGACAATACACGGTTTGGAGAATTTTGAAAAGTGAGAAATGAGCTTATTTTTAAGGACATTAATCCGAATTTTGCTAAGATTGTGAAAGGTGTGAAGATTAACTCTTGGAAATGACTACATGCAAACTATCCTATTTCTTTATCCTATTCATTAACAAATTGGTGTTTTAGTTCGAGAGAATGTATACCGTCTAATTTGTAATTTTGTTTTAATTCTCTTTGTAAGGGTTGAGTATTCTTTGGACTCATATTTATATATTTTTATCTTGACCTTTCAAAAAAAATCAATAAAATTGTGTAAGACAATTTAATTCCTCAGTTGAAAATATATCATTGAGTTTTAGATTTTAATCTTAACTCATCTCACAGCAAGATCAAAAATATCATTGAAATGAATTTAGATTTTAGTCTTAACTCATCTCACAACAAGATCAAGATGGTTTCACACAAGATACTCCTATTTTGTTATTCTGCAAAAGTGTGACTTTTTATGAAGTGTAATCGATCGACAATTTTTGGCCAAAATCATAAGAAAAAACATTATTTTTTTTCTTATAATAAATATTAATAATTGAAACTTCCAAGTAGAGGCGGTTGAGGTGGTCGCACGCTCAAGTTCCTTGAAAAATTAAGGCCCCAATATATATTCCCTTTTCATGAATTATACATATGTATATATTATTTGTAAAATTATCTTATAAAAGCATGTTTTCTATCATATTTTAATTTTTGCCTACATTAGTCTCATTATTTTCTAAACTTTAACATTGCCTTTTCACTTTATTATTCATGTTTTTATTTATTTGATACGTTTTAGTTATGTAACATTATTATTTTTAATTAGAATTACAAGATGCATCTAAATATAATCAAATAAGCAACTCGCACGTAGACGAGACCTCTACACCATACAAAGGTGGGGAAAGAACTGTATGCAGATGGAACAATAATTTATCTATTTACGGTATCAAAACCAACTAATTATTTGTTATCTATAAAATAATATTTTATAGTAAGTAGAAAAACAAAAGATGATGATAGAAAAAAAATAATGAAAAGCCATAAGTGTATATGCGAACATGTGAAAGAATAATCTATGACAGAAAATCTAGAAAGCTAATCACAATTGCATGTAAATTAGATGAAACAATAGCCTATAACGAAAAATCTAAAAAAACTAATCAACATTGTATGTAATTTAAAGTGAAGAGGTTGAAATCGTTAATTGACCATAAGTTAGTATAAATAGATTCAATTCTACATTTAAATCTTTAAATAAAGCATAAATACAAGAAAGACACATAAACATCAGTAAAACTTTGCGTAGTTTAGACATATTTCATATATATTTCGAAAATTTAACTAAATAAAATTATAGGTAAGACAATATTCAATGGTTACTGTCCCATATTCAGTTCATTCGGCGCTTCCAAATAATCCATTCAGTAGTTCTGCATCAAATTAACTTTATTAACGAATTATTCAATTATATCTTTAGATTTATTTTTTAAAAAATATTTAATTATAACTTTATAATAACAATAGTAATTTAATTAGCTTATTATTTAATTATGATAAGAAAATAGCTCTTTTTCGAAAGAAAAAGTGAAAAATGAAACAAAACATAAAAAACAAATAAAAAGTTCAGTATTTCAATAATTTTCAAACTAAAATAAACCCTGTACAAGCTGCAATAAAATAAAGTAAAAGTTTGGATAAGCAATTTGATCATAATCAATGGAAGGAAAAGTGATTTTATTAAATGGTTATCATTTAATATATATATTGAATTGATAAAGTATATAATAATTAATAATTAAGTATATAAGAAATGAAAATAAAATTCATGTCTTGGTGAGACTGTAATTAAAGACGTATGAGGAAAGAGAGACTTGAACCATACATCGACAAAAATAAAATACTAGTACCAAATTAAAGTAAGAAGAGACAACTGTTTTAGGGAGATTATTAATTACTCCATTACAAGGATAACTGAAAAAGGCTACCAATAATTTTTTTTTACATGAACAATTGAAATAGCTAACAATGATAAAATTAAAAATTTTACAAGAGACTAATGATAATTATTTTATATTAAAAAATGTACAAATGCCAAATAATATATGAATCAAGAATTGATCTTTTGCATATACGATATTGACATTTAAATTTAAACCAAACAATTATTTTAAGCAAATAATATTCCAATAACAAGAAGAAAGAATCATTAAATACTGGAGTTTCAGCGATGGTGGATTTCAATAAATATATCTAATTATCTATATTTATTTAAAAAATTAAATAGACATAAAACCCAAACCTGAAGAAGTAGCAAAATGAAGAATAATGGTATGTGAAAAACGCACTAAGATATTGGCACGGCTCAATCAAAAACGCAAAAACAACATTCTCATTTCTGAGTGAGCCGAGCCAACATCATAGTGACTATTTCAACATCTCTCTCTCACTCTCTCTCTCTCTCTTATATATAGGATGATGAACAGAGAATGTTGATATATAGACATATGGAGAGAGAGAGAGAGAGAGAGAGAGCATAACGGTGAAGGAGAAATGGGAGGAAATATGGACATTTAAGAAGGCAGGAGTAAGTGTGGGACAGGTGCATTTAAACTAATATTCGATTCTCTATTTTGTTTTTCTTAAAAGAAAATGATAATAAATGAATGAAAAAAAATGAAGCTCCGATTTTTATGTTTTTGTAAAATTAAATTATGTTAACAAAACAATTTATAATATATTAGAATAAAAATAAATATATGAAACAAAAGAAAATAACGGTAACACAATATGAGTGATGCACGTGGAATAGGACTAGTATGCCATTCCTCTATGTGTTCATACGTGAGGATTAAATACAAAATTTATTGGTTATACGAAGTAAGAATCAATTTAGAATATTTGTCTTTATATAACTTATGATTGTCATAAACAGGCGTATTATCGTATATATAAAATGCATCATAATCACATCACTACACCAAAATAAGGAACACCGACGGATTTCATCCCACGTCAAAATAGTAGTCGATAAATTATTTTTATCTACGAATTTTTTTCATTCGTCGGTGATCACCGACAGACTCACCGATATCGTCTCCATACGTTGCTTTGCTATCAATGTCGTCCTGGAAATGATGCATTTAACGACGGAGTTTTCAGTTGATAAATTAAAAAAAAAAAAAAAGAATTATCCTCAAAAAAGCATGCTCTAATGATAAAAAATAAATCTGCTCTTAAATAAAATTTAATATAAACCATATCGTTCAAGCATTCAAACTAATCGATCATTCCAAAATAAACAATAATTTTCCATAAATAAGCATTCAATCTATTAAAACATATCAATTACATGAAGTAGTCTAGAGGAAGGAGGTCAACTCAAATCTATTTAATTTTTTGATCCTTTTCTAATCTATTTTTTCTCAAACAATTTTGGTAGCAAAATCTTAAGCATTTATATTTACAAGAAGACACAACCACCATTGTAGCCCCTATATATATATATGTATGTATATATGTGAGTGAGAACTTTGGCATTAAGAATACACACATCGTTCATCCAAAAAGAAAAAAGAAAAAAGAATACACACATCGTTAACGAATAAATTAACAACGAAAATTAGTTCTGTCGGCATTACCGACGAAATTTTCCGTCGCTAATCGGAAACAACGCCGGCATCGTCACATAGTCGCCGACGGACCGCCCGTCGGTGATTCAGCGGTGGAATCCAATTTTCGTCGGTAAATTGAATACCGACCACTTTAAGGGCGACCAGTGATCGGCGTCGGTGTTTCATCAATAATTATACTTAACGGCGGAAAATTGAAATTTAGTGACGGTATCCGCCTAGCTTCTCGTAGTGGTTTGCATATCTCTGGAAAAAATCAACCTGACCTATGTTCTAAATCAACTAAAACCAATTCAAGGACTCAACTCGATCATACAAAGTTCAAAACTCAATTAAATAGAATGCAAA
Source organism: Salvia miltiorrhiza (assembly GCF_028751815.1). Classification (NCBI taxonomy): domain Eukaryota; kingdom Viridiplantae; phylum Streptophyta; class Magnoliopsida; order Lamiales; family Lamiaceae; genus Salvia; species Salvia miltiorrhiza. The sequence continues at coordinate 53,119,055 of NC_080387.1, forward strand.
ATTAATTTGTTTTATCTAAAAGAGAAAATTCGATAGAATTTAAACTTTAGATCTCATTGTTTATATATTGAAATCTGTACTATTTGAAATCCCTTGAAAAAGAATGAAAAATTGTTATTAACCTCATAATTACTATCAAAGTATACACAAGACATTTTGACTTAAAAATTAACGTTGGATTCCAATTATATGACAGTGACTCTACCAAACCTGACCAACATTCAACAATACTTTTCCATGCTCAATCATTATTTATTTATTTATTTGCGAACAAGTTGGGAGAACTCAATTCCCACTCTCATCAAATGAGGCCCAAATTAAGCCCATGAAGCCCAACATTGCCCAGATCCACTAATCATGTCTCTATCACAATGCCAATATTCCAAAATTGTAACAAAAAATCTCTCAAAAAATCAGCTTCAATCTCCGATCTTCTACAAAGTCGGCCATCGGCCACCTCGCCACTGTATATAACTCTCAAACCCAGTTCATTTCACTTTTTCAATCTTCGATTTCTCCCTCACAAATTCCCAGCTCAAAGAAAATCATAGTAGCGTTTTTACACGCATAAATTCACCGGAAATGGAGGCCCTCTCCACCACAACCGCCGCCGCCGCCGCAGTAACGCTACCGATGTTCTCCCCTGATAAATTCAGAGACCCTTCTTCCCGGAGACTTGTGCGCTTCTCCACCTCCGCCAAAAGTCAGCACCTTTTGCTTTTCTCTTCTCCTTTTCGACCATCGGAAATTTTGATATCGTGATGTTTTTTGTTTCCGAAGGTGATAGAAATAGCCGTAACGGTAACGGCGAGCCCGATCTCAAGCCCGATTCTTCCGCCTCCGGACTCGTTCCGATCCTGAGTAATCACACGCTTTCAAAGGTAAGTATTGTTCGCGCTTTTCTTCTTTAGCTGCAATTTCCTAATCGTTAATCTGAGATTCGATCGGAGGAGTTGAAATCGTGGTGCTTTTTGGATCATTATTTTCGTCGAATAGTTTAGCTGCAATTTCCCAATCGTTAATCTGAGGAGCTGAATCATGGGGTTTCTTGGGTCAGTGATTTCCTCGAACTGTTTTTAGCTGCAATTTTCCAACGTTAGTTTGAGATTCTATCGAAGGAGTTGAAATCAAGGGATTCTTGGGTCAGTATTTTTATGGAATAGTTTAGCTGCAATTTCCCAATAATTAATTTGAGATTCAATCGGAAACTGAAACCATAGGGATTATTGGGTCAGTATATTCGTCGAACAGTTTAGCTGCTCCCAATCGTTAATTTAGGTCAATCGGAGAAGTTGATCATCGGGATTTTTGGGTCAGTAATTGCGTCGAACAGTTTAGCTGCAATTTTCATTAATCTCAATTTTCTCGATCCTTGGATTTGCAGGATGCGGCGATGGGGCTGGTTCTGAGCGCGGCCAATGTGAGGGGATGGACAACCGGGTCGGGTATGGAAGGCCCATCATCGCCGACCGGGTCGGGCCACAATTCCGGCATGGAGCGTGTCTCCACTTTCCCATGGTCACTCTTCACGAAATCGCCGCGGCGCCGGATGCGCGTGGCATTCACGTGCAACGTCTGTGGCCAGCGCACCACACGGGCGATCAACCCACATGCCTATACCGACGGCACCGTCTTTGTTCAGGTATATATACTATCAATTTTTGCATTTCTTGAATCCCCAATTTGATTGCTGCAGCAAAAAAGTCCCCATTTTTATAATCATGATTTTGCTTGATGATTTATTATGTCTCAAATCAATGCACCTTAGCTAATTGTTCATTGTGTTCAAGTTCTTGGACAAGCTAATCATGTCTTCAATTCAAGTACTGAAATAATGCGAAAGAACTTCTATAGAGTAAGAGGGGAGTTTACTTTTAAGGATTAGTCTAGATAAATGAAGATAGTATAGACTAATCCATGGTTTACTAAGATTGATTTGAACTTTGGGATTTCTTAAGGCTCTGTATAATTTCTATCATTTGAGCTAATTTTTTTGGTTCATATCACGGTAAGAATTGGAGATATATACTTATCTTAACAGTGATGAAAAGTAAACGCCCCTTATTTGATTGTTGAAAGGTTTTGGGCAATGCTGGTGTTAATTCATAGTGGTTTTAACTGTATTTTGGAGAAGAACGTGCACTTATGGTGCTGTTCTTGTTTTCGAATAGTGTTGCGGATGCAATGTATTCCATAAGCTGGTGGACAATTTGAATCTGTTCCACGAGATGAAGTGCTACGTTGATCCGAGCTTCAATCCGAACCCTATTGATGGTATGAGCTTCAAGTTTTTGGACATGGACGAGGGCAAGGATGATGATATCTTTCCGCTCATATGAGAGGTGACTTGTATTCTCAACTTCTAGTGTACATTCTATTGATCTTATAGGACTATATAACTTAGTGGTTGTAGATGTGATCTTGGTGTTGGTAGAATAAATATTGCATATATGTGTAAAGATTAGCGTTTGATATATATATATGAATATACAATGGTTTCTCTCCAATGCCCATTTTAGGTATTGCACCATTCAATTTGGCAAGAATGTTTTTGAATTGGAAAATGGTGTTGCAGATTGATTTGTTTTGGATGTGATTTAGTAGTGTTGATAGAGAATCATTGTTTGTGTTTTTAATATTTGTTGAAAATAATTAGTTGGCTTTGATCGGTTAGGATTTGTAAGACGGTACTCATCGTCATCGTTGAATACTATTACACTCGAACACTTGTAAAATTACGATTATAAAAATATGCTATTCTCTTGGTCTACAAAAATTGTAATATATATATATATATATAAATTAATCAAGCTTAATTAATCAAACAAAACAAAACAGGAAGCAGGGTTTTTTTTTTTTTAATATTTTTCTTAATTTAAAATCATAGAAATTAAGAAACAAATAAAAATTCGAGATTCGGTCAGTTTATTTAGTTTCAACTTTGGATTGATGTGAGGTAGATAATATCACTAATTCGTAATTTTCTAGAATTTCATGTAAATGTAAATACAATGACCCGTTCGATTTCCCTGAAGGGATTCAGATGAAATTTCACATTTAATTTGGTTTAGTTATTGATATAATAATAACAATAATAATAATAATGCCTAACACTGTTTGTCGTGGTTCGAATTGTACGATTCTTGTAGCAAAACCGCAAACGATGTATGTGTGTTGTACCACTAAGTACTACACTATTGCCTCCTTTTGTACTGGAAAAGCTTTTGCTTATTCTCCTCCCTATATATTTCTTCTCGTCTTTCAATTTATTTCTGCTTCATTTCAGCATTTCTTCACTCTTAATTTGTGCATTCTGAGGTATTGCTCTTTTTTTTCTTTCTTTCTTTTTTCAAAATGTAGCCTCTTATTTTTAGGAGTCCTATTTATACTCCCTCTAAAAGAGCTTTATCATTTATATATACTTATTTAAGTACAACAATGTAATTTAACATTATGAAACATTTAGTGCGTTGAGATTTTTATTTATTTATTCATTTCAATAGTATAATGTGTTATAGCATAATATCATATGGATGTTTTCTTACAAATGAAATACAAAAATAGTAGTATTATATTCAGTAAATTTTGCACAATTTCATTTTTACTAGCACACTAAAATGTGTTATAGCTATGTACATATAGTATTATTGAGTCGTTATCAGTCACATGACATGTATAGTATTCGAAATTCAGATCAAATACACAACCTAATGAAATATACTAAACTTTAGTATTTCTTCACTTGTCCCCTTTTTTTCCTTCTCATTCTTCACTTATCTATTTACCTAAATCTTAAAATAAAATTCAATTTTAGCAAAGGTAGGAAGCATCACAATTCCTAGTCATAGAGACAAGTATTGATTAATCTACAACACACACCACCCAAATAAATATTTATTTCCCACCTCACATCCCAAAACATCCAATCCCACATCATTGGATAGTATATCCAAAGCAACCAATGAGATGAAGATAAACCCCACTTCTCCATCCATGCATTCCTTATCCTCATCAAAACACACACCACACACACTAAACCCACCACCACATATTTAACCCCCTCTCTTCCCTCTTCCCATTTCTTGATTTCCCACCACCCTCAAAATCAACCATCCCCACTCCAAAACCAAAATCAAAATCAAACAATGGCCGCCATCACCTCCGCCGCCGTCGCCATCCCCTCCTTCACCGGGCTGAAGGCCGGCGCCGCCTCGGCCGCGAAGCCCGCCGCCGTCCGCATGGCCCCCCCGAGGGTCGGCGCGAGGGCGTCCCTGAAGGACTTGGGGCTGGCAATGGCGGCGACTGCCGCGACGGCCGTGATCGCCGGAAACGCGCTGGCCCTGGAGGTGACCCTGGGGAGCGACGACGGCGGGCTGGTATTCATCCCGCAGAACTTCGAGGTGGCGGCGGGGGAGGAGATCGTGTTCAAGAACAACGCGGGGTTCCCCCACAACGTGGTGTTCGACGAGGACGAGGTGCCCGCGGGCGTGGACGTGGCGAAGATCTCGATGTCGGAGGAGGACCTCCTCAACGCCAAGGGCGAGACCTACGCCGTGAAGCTGACGGCGCCGGGAACCTACTCCTTCTACTGCTCGCCTCACCAAGGGGCCGGCATGGTCGGAAAAGTCACCGTCAAATAGACTCACACAAATGGAAATGGTGATGCCTAATTAATCATCTCGTTTTTGTATTTTCAACTTCCAAATCAGAGATTTATAGAACATTAATTTGGTCTATGTATGAGATGATTACTGTGATTTTTATGATCATGGTGTGCCTGTGTATTCCACATTTCTTTAATCGGATTCTGTAAATTTTGCTTGCTATTCCATAATGTGTCGTCGTTTCATTCTGGTTGATGATAGAGGCTTTTACGCAAAGATTCCCACAATAAACTGATGATTTTACAAGGATTAAAAAAAATGATTGGTGGGGCTTAAGCCCCCCTCACCTCTTAAATGAGCCAAGACATAAAACGATACTAATCCAAATCGAACATTTTTACGAGGCTTTTAGTTTGACGAATATGATAGATAAGATTGATGAAATTGGAGAATGATTAAATGATGTATTTAATTTTGAAATGATAAATAACTATTTAACTAGATGATTAGAGTGTGAGTCGAGTTAGCCATCTCATGTGTCGAATAATGCAAATCAAATATTTGATCAAATTAAATTATTTTGCTTCCTCCGTCCCATAAGAATATGTATCTTTTGTCATTTTAGTACGTCGCACAAGAGTGTGCATTTTCCTTTTTTTGGACTCCTTCTTCTATTAATAACATACCCACCTAATATTTATTAAAATCCATGCCATTAACAATCACACATACTTTTATAGAATGAAGGGAGTATCAATCATGTCTTGTTACTCAAAATAAATGCCTCTTTAATATTGAATCCGGTATAGGATGAATAAGTGATGATCATAGAAAGTGAAGAGTGGTAAAACTAAAACTCATAAAAGGAGCTCGAATACTAAACGGCGTCGTTTAATACTGGAGGAATGAAGAAAAGATTGTAACATTGAATTCTAAACGAACTTTTGAATTGCTTTGAGATGGAAGAATCCTACAAATGAGACCTGAATCTGGTTGAGCTTGTATGAAGAGACACCAGATTGGACAATAATGTTACATAAGACAGATTCATACAGTATGGAAAAAACATGCCTTTTTACAAAGTTCCTGACAAGCATATATTAGTAAGTATATCCTAACATTGTACTTAAAAACTCTGCTTTCCAAACCCTTTTCCGCTGGGGGTTCAGAATCAATATGTATACAAAAATCTGTGCAAAACAAAGTGTAAGAAGTGAGTGCTGTTTTAAGTAGTCAATGCATCAGGCAGGCTGCTCGGCGCGCCTAGCACTTTACCACCGACGTCCGGGAAGGTCTCCTGTCCGGGCAAAGGCTTTACCTTTCCGTTGGAATCTATTCTCACTGGATATTTGAGGATGTGGCCTTGTAATGGAGTGAATTGCGCTCTCGTGTATCGCCTCCAGTTGTCTTCTGCCACGCTATTCACATGCCTAACGCACTCCAAGCTCTCGGGTCTCTTGAAGCAATCCTTGATGGTTCCTAGGTGCTCTGCCCAGAGTGACATTCTATATCCATATACCTGAGAAATGCATGTATGATTTAGTGCAGAATATGTATAAACATAAAAGGGAAATACACTGGTTTAGACTAATAATATGGTTTTCCGATGGTTTTAGCTTAATACGTTAACAAACCTATTTTCCCTAAAGAATACTCAGTTTAGAAATATTTTGGTAACCTGGCCACATGGATGTTCCTTTCTCTTACTCCAGGTGTAGTGAGGCTGATAAGCGCCCATGGCTATCTCCGTATCTCTCGAACCAGCCATAGAGCGTTGGTTGATGTTGGCCGAACCAATGATCACATACTCGTCATCCACTACCATTCCCTTGGCATGCACGTATATCATGAACCGCCCGTATTTCTTTGCAGGTAATTCCTGGTAGGAGTTCTATTTAGTTCGATGTAAAACTTTTTTCCAATGAATGGGATTCCGTGTTCGTGTAGGAGCATTATTTCCATTGAACGGGGTTTGGTAACTCACATTTGGCTCCTCTTCTTCAATGTGATCTTCACGATTGCCAAGACAATAGAAATTCAGATAGTCAGTTGGGTGCGTGTCAATTTGGGCGGCCTTGATTTCTGAAGCAATGATATCGTACATCATCTGCATTGTTTGCCCCTACAAGAGTGGAAACTCAACAGATTATGCATCCTGTACAAATATATATACATTTTGATTTTGAATAATGTGTACAAGAATAGATGCAAAGAACCAAGCAGATAGCTAAAATGGAAAAACTAAGTGAATCTTTTAGCTATAAAATTACCTGCCAGTAAAGAATTTCTTGTACAGAGGCACTACTAGGAACACCCTCTGGCCACATGGGGATGACAACGTATACAGTAAATCTCTCTTTCGCCTTTATTTTACTGGCAATCTTTAGTGCGAGTTCAATAGGAATTAAATTGTCCGCGCCTAAGAAAAAAACAAAATTACATCATGTAAAATAACCATAAGAAAGAGGTCTCAAAGACTTGTTAATATAACACAAGTTATCGAAACATTCCTCTCTTGTCAGCTAATTTACTCAAATGCACTTGGAATCCAATTCAAACTATATATAACACAAGGATACAGATATTCAAGTAAGGTAAAATCTACCTGCGCTTTTGTAGTTTGGCCAAGCAAAGGATGATCCAATGAAATATTGATTTTCGATATATATAGAGTGTTGAGCAGCTCTTATCGCCTGGATATAGGCCATTTGAATGCTTTTATCGATGACCAAATTCTTGGCACATACTAGGTTCTGCAAGAAAGAAAATTTTAAGGTTTGTATAATTGTATTTGTTGTCGCAGTAGAAAGAAGATAATAAGTTAAGTTCTTGCTGATTAAGTAAGCCTATGTAAACATGGAAATAAACATGGAAGTTTGTGCAATACTTGTTTCTTAGCCTCATGGACATTTTTGGGAAATCCTTTAAGTGATCCTGAATCTATAGATCGGAAAACCTGCGACATCAAGATAACCAATCAAGATCAACTTTTGTGTTAAACAACATTTCAACTGGAAAAAAGAAAAAGAAAAAATATCAGTGAAGTCGTTGACCTGAACGTGCCAGTTTTCTGGATCATCTTCCTCGGAAACCCATAATGAAGGATGGTCACTTGGAACATTTTGGGAGGGACTATTTATCCACGAAATACGTTCAATCTTAATCAAAGCATCATCATGCCAACGCGATATTTTTTTGAACCGCCTTCCAAACTCAGCCCATTTAGTGGCTTTTCTCCACCTTTGCTCAAAGTTCATGAGCACATCATAAGCAGCTGGCCCTTCGATTTTGCAATGTAAATCGTGCCATGGTTGTCGCGGAGCCTTCTTTCCTGGCTATTTTAGAATTATGGTTATGAGTATGACCAACTGTAAAACCAGTAAGTGATGAGTAGTCGGCTTACAGGAAATGTAGGATTATGAAAATCATCCTTAAAGACTGTGTCAAGATCACCAAATAACCGGTGCTGAGGAGTATCATATCTTCCATCACACAAGTCTAGACCACCAAGAAATGCAGTTATCTTTCGGTTATTGCCATGGCCTTGACTATCAACAATCACACATTTCTGATGGTGAGTATAAAGAGTTCCGACAACCTGGATCAAACACAAGAATGTGTAATTTCTCAATGTCTAGTTCTCATCAATAACTAAACCTTTTGCGCAAATGAGAAAGAAACACTGCAGAAGGTCTCGTTTTCTTAATGCTTCTGTGACCAAAACATACTTTCAACAAGATCCTTTAAGCATATCTTTGATATGTTCTAATCTAACTGTTGCAAACAATATATATTAAAAAAAAGTATTAGAGTGATAAAAGATCAATCTCTAGCATGGTAACTGAACAAAAAGTGCCTACAAGTAAAAGCAAAAGAATGGTATTAATCCATGATAGCGTATAAATTATCCACAAATCAAGTTTTTTGAACACAAAGCCATTACTTAAAGCACAATCAGTTACTTAGAATAAAGCATGCCTGTTGCTTGAAAATGCTAAGCTTACTGCTCGCGTAACGCGGGGCCAGAACACATGTAACAGAGGAGTGCTTGAAAAACTTCCGAGTTTCTTCATCATGAGTTTGCATCACTCCTTCCTGCATCAAGAAATAGGCTGTGTGAACTAGAATAGGTTTAAGCCCTATGATTATATTCTGTTTGCTGTTTACATAAACTATTCACTCCATTTTCGAACAAGCACAAAACTGATCATAAGCTCGAAACCAAGGTGGGTGACAAGAAAATCCCTTCAAAATCACAAGATAGTATGAAAATCTTTGCCTACCTAATCACTTCATCACATTTTTTAAAGTTATACCTCAATCTTACGATATTCAGAAACACAACTCTTATCGTCAAACAATGCACACCGCTAACTTCTATATACACACTACAAGACCAGTAACAAATTCAAAAGCTGTGGTTCTCACCGTTTCAATAAAGAACTTGCTGTGGGAAGTCTTGTCATCCCACACCAACAGCAACACCCTCACCCCTTCTTGAGATTTGTATTTCAGTAAATCCCCCAAAGTCAAGTTGCCACCATTAGGCAATGGCCTAGTAGGCTCCCTCACCAGCCTCACCTTATGAAAAATCGACCAGCCGACAACATACACCAAGTGGTGCGCCTCAAGTATCGCGTGGCATATGTCCTCCCAACACTTATCGTGCTCAAAGTTACTCCCATTATCCAGCTTGATGTCGGGCAGCATCCCATCCATCACATGCGCGTCTTGGTAGAGCGTCACCTTCCCTCCATGCCGCCTTGGGAAGTAACTCTCCTTCAAGCCGTAATCCCCTGAAATGCCGGCTTGGTAAAGGCGGTTTTCTTGGCAGGGGGTGAACTTCAACCGCAACCTAATCGCACAATCGTGTTTTGGAGGCTTCCCATATGATCCTATAATCGGGAACCATTCATCTACCAGCTCCCGTGAAGCAATTCTCTCAGCTGCCACAGAAGCAACACCGATGAGATCGGCTCCAAACACGTCGTTGTCCTTCACTTGGAAGTCTACCTAAATCACCATGGTGAATAAATCTTCACATTTTTAATCTGCCCAAACATTTTCGAAATCTCATTTATTATAACAAAAATCTCGAATTCCTAAATTGAAGATCAATCAACCCTAAAATATACATATACAAAGTCAGTCAACAGCTTAATTGATATTGAATGCATACTGACGTTACCAGATTAAATCCAACAAAATCTCCAAATTCAAATAAATCTCAAATTAATCGCACAATGTTTGAATTGAATGCAAACCTGAGAAACCGGATGAGCTAAGGGTATCTTAAACTGTTCCTCCCAAACCGGATCCTGCGAATTGGCGAGGACGCGGGTGCGGGCGACGACGGCGCCGCCGAGGCTGACGGTGACGTAGGGGTCGCTGGTGATGATCTTGCGGTGGTGGTAGCGATCGTGGCGGCTGTGGGTGGCGAACGGCCTGCGGCAGTCGAATGCAGTGAGGAAGCGGCGGAGGCGCTCCGAGATCAAATCCATATTCGGCAGGCACCGAGCTTCTATGATTTCCAGCTCGAGGTCGCCGTGGAGGCAGACGACGACAGCGTTGTTTCCGGCACCCTCGCCCGCCATTTTTCGTTTGTTGTCGCGCGTGGCGGCGGGAGAGGTGGCGGGTAGCGGTGGTGGAGGTGTCTCCGCCGCGGCGCGGCGAAATGGCGGATGAAACAGTGGAAATTTTTTTTATGGGGAGAAAAAAAAATAGTAACTGAAATTATTTGCAGGGTAGTTGGGTGGCGCAACTTTTATAGCAAGATGTGGGCGGTGGGAAATCGACACCTAGAATTTGAATATTACTTCATTTTTTTCCTTTTTTTTTTCTTTTCATTTCATTTTATTAGTTGGACATATTAGTTAAAATAAAGTATCTTCTTGTTCCCTCAAAAAATAGAAATTTGCTAGGGGCACATAAAAAGTTAAATTTCTTTTTGTGTTTCAATAGAATTGGTTTCTTCTACATAACCTGTGTTATGACATGCAAATTCAAAAAAAAAATGATTTTTGAATTTTTATGTAATTATTTTTCGACTTACAGTATAATTAAATGTAGGAGTAATTAATTTTAGTTCGGTCAAATTTTGAAAAACATTACAAATTTATGTATTTTTAAGTATACTTTATAATGTATGGGTAATTGACCTTTTTAAAATAAAGAATCTTTTTTCTCTAAAAAAAAATAATAAAGAAAAAAGAATCTTTTGCTCCCTCAAAAAATAGAAAAAGTAAAAAGAATACACATAAAAGTTAAGTTTATTTTTATGTGCGAATATAATGAATAATATAAATTCTGAATATTGAGTCGTTTAGATAAGTGTGATGATTTTACCTCCTTTGAGTTGTGAGTCTTGTGATGAAGTTTTGAAATAAAGAATCTTTAGCACATATGATGACGGTTATCTTGAGAGTTGACGAAATTGAATAGATTAGTATTAGGTTGTTTGGGTTTGAATGCAAGACACAAGATTTTGGTGAATTTTAGGTGGCCTTTTTGAAATTATTAATCTTTATTCAATGTTGTGTTCCATGTAAGAGTCGCACCTGGTCAACCATGAAGAGGTTAAATAAAAAAAAATAAAAAATAAAAAAACGATTTATTTAATTTTTTTGTTTAAAATAAAAAATACTCATTTTTTATTATTGGTGTTTAATGAAACCAACACCTAAAACTATGGAGAAAAACCATGAACTATACCTAGTGTGATGACTTGAAGAAGACGAAGTAAAAATGATCGGAAACCTTGCCTCAAAGAGAAAACAGCAGTTGTATTCGAAAATATGAGATAGCGTAGCTCATAATACACGAGCTCGGGCCCTATTTATAGATTTACAAACGGAGGGGTAAAATAGTAAAAACATCTTCGATGCATGCGTCTTGCGTGGTGGAAGGGTATACTGGTAATTTCAATGATACGCGGGGAGACCTTCCCGCGCATTTAATGACTCCTCTGGTAGAAATGTCTCTTCTGGCAAAGGCGTCTCCTCTGGCGATGTAATCTCTGGTGGAGGTGACTCCTCTGGTAGACACGTCGTCTCTAGTAAAGGCGTCTCCTCTGGCGATAATGACTTCTCTGATGCGGATGACTCCTCTGGCGAAGATGGCTCCTGTGTCAAGAATGACTTCTCTGGTGCGGATAACTCCTCTGATGAGAGTGATTCCTCTGATTTGTACTCTCTCCCTACTCTGCATATATTGCTCCTCACCAACCACTCCCCCCTCTAGTCTGGTTGAACCGGGTATTCTTCGTGTTCAACCAGTGGTGTGTTATCAGCATCAACACTTTGTCGTTTTCCTTGACCCCTGTAAATCATAAAGACATAAGCATTTTGACATTATGAGAAAGTAAAAAGAAGCCCTGTAAATTGTTCTCTGGCGTTTTTGTTACTCCTGCCCCCTGGTCTGGCTAGTTCACTCTGGAGAGGTGCAACTAGTCAGAGGACTCGCCCGTGTGGATGACGTCATCCGCATTAAATGTCTGCCCAGTCTACAGTATTTTCCCCGTACCCCGAGGTTACTTTTTAACCTTTGCGTCCTTTCGCCTTTCCGTAGAAATTCTCATCCGTTGATTTCTTCCGTATGCCACGTGCCGTTCATCCCGCGTGCTGATGGTTACCCGCGTACAATCTTACTTAGCCGATTCGAACTCCCCTTTTTTCACTATTCTTCTTCTCCAAGTTTTCCGAGCGAATTTTCTGCATTTTCCGGCGATTTCCTCACTGTTCCGGTATTCTCCCGCGACCCTTCCGCTCCAGGTTTTACCGTCCATCTTTCTCTGGCCTAGGTAACTCGCGTATCCTCTTCACTGCAATTTTGTGTTTAATCGTAGCGTAGTGGTATAACTGTTGGTGCTCTGATTGAGCGTGTTAGAAACCCTAGGATTAGCATTTCCTAACATGGCCTGCACCTCCACCCCTCAACCCTCTCGCTCGCCCTCTCCTTCTGCCCGAGACCCTTCATCTTCCTCCCCATCGCGGCAAGATCTTGAAAATCTTCCTTCCCCCTCTGTTTCTAACGAATCTCAAACTGCACCCCCTCCTTCTCCACCTAAGAAAAAAGGGAAAAAGCCCCGCCAACCCCCCAAAAGTGTTCCTCCATCCCGCCTTAGTGTCGCGGAGGTGGAAAGATTGAGAAGCAAATGTAGGCGTCCTGAAGGTCTAAAGTTCGAGGCCTTTTCTAAGGATTCAACGCCTCCCGAGAGCCTTCACCATCACAAGTTGATAGTTGTTTGGAAAGCCCAGATAGAGGCTGGTTTGAGGCTCCCTCCCCCTACCTTGCTGGTTGACGTTTGTAATTACTTTCACATCCCCTTTTTTCAAGTTGCTCCTTCTGCTATCCGGAGGTTATATGCCTTCCATGTTTTGTGCCGGGCTAACGGTGTTGGGGACACCGCCAAGCTATTTTGTCAGACCCAGACCCTTCGCATGCAGGGCAGTCCCCTGTATAGTTTTGCCTCTCACCCTAAATATCCTACTACTTTTCTTTCCTCCCTGAATTCTTTGGATAAGGGCTTCCTGAAATATTATTGTTATGTGCGCACCCTTTTCGGCAACTGGCGCGATTATCGTGCTTCGGAGCTAGAATGGCATACAAGTCGCACTACTTATAAACCAGCCTCTCCCGAAGTCCCTTCTACCCGTGACCAGAGTATTATAGCTCACCTTAATGCTATGAATAAGGCCCAGCCTCTAGACTGTAGGTATCTGGCCGAGAACAATTCCTCTCTGGCATATAATGGTTTGTTTCCCCTGTATCCAGCGAGATCAATAGGTAAAAAAAAAATATACATTAGAAAACACATTAGCTTTTGTTACCCTGATTTTAATGATGTGAAATTTTGGTTTGCAGATATGTCTTGGAGATCGAAATGTGGGGACAATTTGCCTGACACCCCTTCTCTTGCTGGCAGCGGAGCACATGGCGCAGGCGGTTCTGCTTCCGGAACAAGTCCCTCGGAGCAGCCTACTGGGTCCGAACTGATCCCCATTCCCCCTGTAGTTGAAATCCCAGAGGGGAATGTGGAAGCCTCGCGCCCCTTTGATGCGGAGGAAGTTGATGCGGGGGCCCTTGTTCACAGGGGTAGGCACTCCAGCGCTGGTGATGCCGCTGGCACCCGTGAAGAAGATATCCAAGTCGTGGATATCACCGATGAGGTTCCTTCACCTGATTCGGCTCCCGATGCCACCCTTGCCGATCTTACGAAGAAGAGGAAGAGAGGTTCCCTGATCTCTGTGGGTGAGAAGGAGAGGCAGGAGGGCCTAAAAAAGGCTGGCAAGTCCTCAGAGCCAGCGAGGAGGTCTGCTGGTGGTGTGAAGATTCTCCCTTCTGCTGGGGACAAGGGCAAAGGGCCAGCGAAGAAGTCAGCTGGTGGTTCCAAGGTTCTCCCCTCTGCCGGTGGAAAGGGTAAGGGCAAGGCTGTGGTGCCCTCGGCTGCTGAGTCAGAGGATCTTGTTCCTGGGCCAATTTCGAGTTTATCGGGTAAGGAATTAATTAATGCCCTGATAGCTCGTGTCCACTCGGAGGACCAGGAGAAAGTGGAGAATTTGTCTCGGGCGTCTCTGGCTACTCAGCTATGCCAGCTGGCTCTTCAGGTACCCTGCATATTATATCTTTGCCATAAAAATTTCGAGTTACTAACCTCTCTATTGTTCTGTCGGGCCCCTTTCTGTTTGCTTGCAGGTGGAATCACGGTTATGGGGTGCTGTTAAGTGCATCCATGACTATGATATGGCAGAGAAGGAAAGAGAAAAAGAGCAGGCAAATATCGCCAAGCGCGATGATGCTGTTGCCGGAGTTGTGGAGCGCCTGAGCAAGGCCGAAGCGGAGGTTGCTGAGTTGAAAGATAAATTAGCTCAGGTGGAGGTGGAGAGAGCGTCCTTGGCCTCCGAATTGTCGAGAGCCACAAAGGAGAGCCACGAAAGCTTAGCCAGGTTCAAAGCTGGTTACGAAAGAGACTACAAGGAAGCCAGGCGGGGCTGGAAGAGGATACTTGTGGAGGCTCAGAACCGTGCGTACACCCTGGGGGCTCGAGATCAACGCCTGGAGTATTTCTTATCTCCGCGAGGCCAACACTTCCTGGGGGTGATGCTGGAAGGCACTCTGGAGGCTTTCAAAAAGACTCCCGAATACTTGGAGGATTTTGGACCCCTCTTTGCTTATGTGATAGAGCAAACAGCTTCCAAGGCATTGGAGATGGCGGGGGCCACCCCAGAGCAACTTGCCTCTTTGAATTTCAGAGCCCTGATGGATAACCTCCAGGATGAAGAGATAAATAAGCGGATGGGAATCCCTGCGCACTCTCCAGAGAAGCCAGAGTGGTGGTACCCGGTGCTAGAGAAAGCCATTCCCTATTTTTCTCTTGGGATTGGATCTGACTCGCTACCCTCTGCTCCCATGTATGCGCCTGCGTTCTCTGCTTCCCTGGCGCGCTTTGTGAACCGGCTGCGGGATCCCTCTGGCGAGAGCTCTCGAACATTTTCTCAGTTCGGCCTGGAGCCTCCCCTGCCCTCTGACTTAGCGGCTTCTGCCTTCACCGACTCTGCCTCTTCCTCTGCCGCGGTGGAACAGCTGTTCAACCTGTACCAAAACGAGGATCTGTATGTGCAGGAGGCTGCAAAGTTGTTGGATTTGGGAGTTCGTCTTCCCCAAGTGAAGGAAACTGGCCTGTTGCCCGTGTTCACAGAGAAAACCATTTCTGGTCATGCTTCTGCAAGTGGTGTTCCTTCCCGGGCTCCCTCTGCCTCTGCTCCCGTCTCCTCTGCTGTTGCCCAAGCTGCCTCTATTCCTCCCTCTTGATGTTCCCCCTTTCTCTCCTGACTTTATCAAAAGAAAATTTTGTAACTCTTTAATTTGTACCAACTGAACACTTACCGCCAGTTTTTGATGTACAGCTTTGCTTCTTGAGCATGCTTTAATGAAATTTCTTTCCCATCCTTGCTTCTTTTATCTCTGTTATTTGTGTTGTTTTCGCTGCTAGTTGAAGTGGGGTTTATATTTCCGTCTTTCCCCTGTTGATTTGAGTTGACTTGTTATGATTGTTATTGATGCTTCTCTGATCCCCTCCCTTGGAGTTTCTTTAATTTCTGCTATGAGGATCCGTTGACTCCTCTGGCGAGGATTTGAACGACTCCCCTGTTGAGGATTCTAATGACTCCTCTGTCGAGGATTCTGATGACTCCTCTGGCGAGGATTCTGAGGACTCCTCTGTCGAGGACTCTGATGACTCCTCTGTCGAGGATTCTGATGACTCCTCTGGCGAGGATTCTGAGGACTCCTCTGTCGAGGATCCTGATGACTCCTCTGGCGAGGATTCTGGTGACTCCTCTGGCGAGGATTCTGGTGACTCCTCTGGCGAGGATTCTGAGGACTCCTCTGGCGAGGATTCTGAGGACTTCTCTGGCGAGGATTCTGAGGACTCCTCTGGCGAGGATTCTGAGGACTCCTCTGGTAGAGGTTTCACCGCCTCCTCTTACGAGGATTTGGTTAATTTCTTTATCAGTGATTTTGCGCTTCTCATCCAAGCTGCTTCCCATCCGAGCTGCTTCCTCTCGAAGCTGCTTCCCATCCAAACTTGAACACTCTGCGCGGAGCATGGAAGACCCAAAGAGGGTGCAACCAACTTTCGCGGCTTACGATTGTCAGGAACACCCTGCGCGGAGCATGGAGAACCTGGGGGGTGCGACCAACTTTCGCGGCTTACGATTAAGTGCTATCTCTGCGCGGAGTATGGAAGGCCCGAATGGCACGACCAACTTTCGCGGCTTACGATTGTCAGGAACCTCTGCGCGGAGCATGGAGGGCCCGGGTGGCACAACCAACTTTCGCGGCTTACGATTGTCAGGAACCTCTGCGCGGAGCATGGAGGGCCCGGGCGGCACAACCAACTTTCGCGGCTTACGATTGTCAGGAACACCCTGCACGGAGCATGGAAAACCCCGGGGGTGTAACCAGCTTTCGTGACTTACGGTTAAAGCAACCTCTGCGCGGAGCATGGAAAACCCGGGGGGTGCAACCAACTTTCGCGGCTTACGATTACGTGCTATCTCTGCGCGGAGCATGGAGGGCCCGGATGGCACAACCAACTTTCGCGGCTTACGATTGTCAGGTACCTCTGCGCGGAGCATGGAAGGCCCGGATGGCACGACCAACTTTCGCGGCTTACGATTGTCAGGAACACCCTGCACGGAGCATGGAAAACCCAGGGGGTGTAACCAGCCTTCGTGGCTTACGGTTAAAGCAACCTCTGCGTGGAGCATGGAAAACCCGGGGGGTGCAACCAACTTTCGCGACTTACGATTACGTGCTATCTCTGCGCGGAGCATGGAGGGCCCGGATGGCACAACCAACTTTCGCGGCTTACGATTGTCAGGTACCTCTGCGCGGAGCATGGAAGGCCCGGATGGCACGACCAACTTTCGCGGCTTACGATTGTCAGCAACCTCTGCGCGGAGCATGGAGGGCCCGAGTGGCACAACCAACTTTCGCGGCTTACGATTGTCAGCAACCTCTGCGCGGAGCATGGAGGGCCCGAGTGGCACAACCAACTTTCGCGGCTTACGATTGTCAGCAACCTCTGCGCGGAGCATGGAGGGCCCGAGTGGCACAACCAACTTTCGCGGCTTACGATTGTCAGCAACCTCTCTGTTCTGGTTGAGCGTGACCCCTCTGCTCTGGTGGAGCGTAATTCCTCTGGTTTGCCCTAATCTTGCTTGAGAAGCAATTTTTGAATTTAAAAATTGGGACCTACGGGTATACACCCTACTCCCCCCTCTGGTGACATGTGCAATACTCTGTTATGAACATGTTGGCCTAATTATTTCTTACTCCCTTCTCCGGCCCATAAGCTCACGCGGGCCCATTACCCCTTAGCCCATTTCTTAAGCCCAGTATCGCCTCTATATATATATCCTCTTCCGATCCTTTAAACCCTGGATCTGTTGATGTTTTGCCTCCCTAGATCGGTTGTAAGGCACTCAAGTAAGGGAATTTCCCCTCTAAACACTCACATCCCTGAGGGCTCCGCCTTTTCCCCTGTGCTTCTGGTGTAGATCTCTAACCTTGTGGTTGTAACGAGTGGAGTTCCCTTGCTTGAGTGTTTTATAACCAGGCTTCCCAGATCTAGATGTTGACTTCCCCGATCTGGGCGTTGGGTTTCCGGATCTGAGCGTTGGTTCCTCAGATCTGGCCTTTGGTTTGTTCCTCCTCTGTATTCTTTCTTTTTGGCATTTTGACTTGCTGTTTTTCTTGATACTTCTGCAGACATAAAGTGGAGTTGAAGTAGATCTGAGAGGTGAGCGTGTCCCAGCGACGAAGAAGAACTCGGAGTGTTGGATTGTGGAAGAAAAGGTGTTCATTCCTGATGTTTGTTTTCCCTCTGTCCTGCTAAGAAACAGTTTTTTGTACTTGTTTCGCCCTTGATCTGTTAAGAAACAGTTTGTATTTTGAATTTGTAAATTGAGGATTACGGGTATACACCCTACTCCCCCCTCTGGTGACATGTGCAATGCTCTGCATGAACATGTTAAGTAGCATTTGTAATGTAAGAAAACGATAAAAGAAAGTAAATAAGACGACACCAGGGAATTCCCTAGAACCACATATCTGTTTTATTGATATTATGGCCCCGGACCTCGTTAAAACCCCTGTGGGGAAAAAGAGTACCCGGTCTACAAATGATCATTCCTGCTAGGTAGCAGTTACACATAGAACTTTTTGAGCGTGTTTATATTCCATGGCCTGGGGAGAGTTCTGCCGTCTGAATCTGACAATATGTATGCTCCGCCACCCAGAACCTCTGTAACGATAAATGGTCCCTCCCAATTTGCTTCAAACTTGCCCACTGCCTTTAACGCGTCCGCTCTCTTGAGGACCAAATCTCCCTTTGACAATTTCCTCACTCTGACTCGCTTGTCATATCCCGCTTTGATAATGCCTTTGTATTTAGTCGCTCTGATACGGGCTTCCTCCCTCTGTGCTTCCACCAAGTCCAGCTCTGCTCGGCGGAGCTCCTCGTTGTGCTCAGTGTCATATGTGGTAATCCGGTATGATTCTAGTCGTGCCTCTGCTGGTATCACCGCATTGGATCCATACACCAGCGTGAATGATGCCTCCCCTGTCGCCATTTTCGGGCTAGTTCGATGAGCCCAGAGAACGGTGTCCAGCTCTTCTACCCACTTCCCTCTGCTCTGAGTTAGTCTCTTCTTTATTCCTTCACATATGGTCCTGTTAGCTAATTCCACTTGTCCATTTGCCTGTGGATGAGCCACTGAGACAAACCGCTGTGTAATATCCATTCGGTCGCAGAAATCCGCGATCCTTTGCCCTGTGAACTGAGTCCCATTATCAGATACAATGATTCTTGGTACCCCGAATCTGCAGCAGATGTTCCTCCAGATAAAGCGTTCCACTGTAATTTCATCGATCTTGCTCACAGCCTCTGCCTCGACCCACTTAGAAAAATAATCTACTGCCACAATGAGAAAGCATTTCCCTCCAGGTGCTGTAGGCAACTTTCCGACTATATCAATGCCCCATTTGTCAAATGGACAAGCAGCGTACATAACCCCCATGGGCTCCCCTGGTATGTTGATTTTCCCGGCGTGCCTCTGGCAGGCTTCACATTTGCGGACGAACTCTCTGGCTTCCTTGTTGATATGAGGCCAATAGAACCCTGCCCGAATGATCTTGCGTACAAGATCCCGAAATCCCGTATGCCCACCACAGCAACCTGCATGAATCTCTTTCAGAGCAAAGTTAGCTTCATCTGGTGATAAGCATTTTAACAGAGGTTGAGTAAAAGATCTTTTGAAGAGTTGATCATTGATTAGGCAGTAATTTTCATAGCGGGCCCTCTGATTGGATTCTCTGCTTAGCCGTTCCCCTGTCTTTAGAAAGTGTATGATCGGAGCCCGCCAATCATCTCTGATTTCTACCGAGAACACCTGCGAAGTCTCCATCTCTGTCACGACCGGTCCTAATTAAGGATAATTAAGCCGGGAAAACCGTGACTAATGGAGGGAGATTAGAAGCGGGGTAGAAAGGGGGATAATCAAACAAGGAAGGATCGCATTTCATCATTGTTAACAAAAGGGATATTTATAATATAACGGAGATTTAGTCGTATAGACTCAAATAACTAGTAAGTTCGGATAACTCCGACTTAGCCAAAATAACATAAAACTTCTGAGTACGCAGCGGAATAAGGTTCTGATTACATGTATGAAGACATGTATCCCCAGAGTTCATTAATACATAAGGATAAGACAAAAGACTCCGGTCGTCACTTCATCACCATCGACAGCTACTCAACCTGCACATTTAGAAATATATGCAGGGCTGAGTACAAAAGTACTCAGTGGGCACGTATGCCTAAGTATAAAAATACATGCTTCAAAACTGTAAATTGTCATGCCATCATAAACAGTACAGCAAGGGAGTTTTTCGCTAAAAAGGCCCAAGCTTACTAAGTTCATTTGTGATTCTTAAAGTTCGTCTGATCAGACTAAGTTCTTTTGTAATCTATCATATCTGAAACTGTGTGCCGGAGAGGTGGCCACCTCTCACGGTCACTTGACCGGCCAACCCGCTAGATGACTCACGGTCACTGGTGTACACTAGCCCTGGCAGGATAGCTATCAACTGCTCAGGACCCGAATTCGATTGCATCATTGGCAAAGCCAAAGCAGATAGATATCATACTAAAATTTAAACATTTTATGGCAAGACAATACTTGAAATAACTTTAACTCAAATATTTTGTAACGAAATAACTTGCTCAAATGTAACATTAAACTCATTTGATAGATATATAAAACTGAAATTAACAGTTAAATCATCTCATGCATTCATTCGTATAAGAGGCCTACGACACGCAGGGGATCTCTATATACGTATAGTAAAAGTAATGCCCACCTGTATAGGCAAAGCCTGTCGTTTATCCATATTTCTGAATCGGAATAGCAGTGCTAATCCTCCTGATGCTCAAAGCCTACAAGAAATCTATTCTTAATAGGTCTCCTTGAATCTAATCTTAAGTCACGGTGAAGTGCTTAATATTCTATGATTCACTTAGCCGGGTTTTCAAAATTTAATGAATAAATAATTGAAAACAGTTCTCTTGAGTTAAGAACACCAACAATATTCTTACTCATCTTTCTTTAATAATTGGAATTATAATTAAAACCAATTAAATACTTAAATACTCTTATTGCAAAAATTAAATGCAATTTCATATCATGCTTAGCATATAATAAGTAAGTACTTAAAATATGCACATAATAATAATATAATATTATTATGAAAATTATCCTTTAAATAAATTAATCAAACTAATAATAGTTCAATTAATTAAAATAGGGTAGCCCAATTAATTAAATTAATCAAGACAGCCCATTAAATAAAATTGTAATAGGGCCCTGTCTCATTAAAATCGGCCCAAGTGATAAAAATACAGCCCATTTTATAAAAAAAAACACGGCCCAAACTATGAGCCCAACTTATTGGCCCAAAGCCAAAACCTTACCTGCACTCTCTCTCTCTCTCTGTAAACGAAAAACACACACACACACACATGAAAAAATGCTTTCTCTCGGTCTCTCTCTCTCTCTTACCGACACCAAAATTCGCCCCCTTTCCAGCCGGAACCCACCGTCGCGGCTCTCTCTCTCTCCGGCGAAGCAGCGGAGTCCGCCGCATCAACCGAGAAGACCAGCCGCCTCCCTCGGCCCCTCTTTCTTCTCGAAGTTTCACCGCCGCCGGAGCTCCATTCCCTTCACTCAAATTCAGGCTCGCCGAGCCCTTGCTCAACTCACCGCCTTCCCTCTCCGGCAACCGCAGCGGTGCCACGGCCGCCGCCCTCTTTCTCTGCCTAAATCAGCCACCACCGCCATCTCTCTCTCTTTCCCTTCAAGGTCCGCAACTGCACAGCCTGGGGCTGCCACCGCCGCCGCTCCCTCTTACTTTCCTTCTACTCCTGGCGACTGCTCGGCCATGAAGCCGTCGCCGCCGCTGTGTCTACAACCTCTGAGCCCGCGGCGAACAACAGCAGCAGACGAAGCCCACTGCCACCGCCGAACGCCCTCTGAAACTCCGGGCGTTGACACGGCCACCAGCCGCACCGCCCCTCTCTCTGCACTCCGACAACTATAGCAACGTCGCCATCGACAATGCTACAGCCTCCCTCTCTCTTTCTCCTGGGTCTGATCGGCAGCAGCTGAGCCGCCGCCGACGCTCATCCCTCTCCTCTGCTCAACCTTGGCCGATGGCACCGCCATCGGCGCCCTCAAATTCCCAGCGAGTAGCAGCCACCAAGCTGCCACCACCGCCGCCCATTTCCCTTCTGTTCTCCCTCGTCTCCGGCAGTGGCGAACCACCACCACCACCTCTCTTTCGACTCTACTCACACACATAGCCAGAGGTAATTTCGAGCTCAGAAACAAGGAGTAAAAATCGAAGCTTCAAGACAAGTTTCCTCCCCTTTTTATTCATTTACTCAACATGAAAAATCATTCAATACTAGCTTATACACATATGTGTGTATGTACAGAATATGTATACAAAAATCACATGTTTTATAAAATCTGTTCAAATGAAAATTTGTGAATGTATGAATGCGTGAGTTTCTTGTTGGGCAGCTGAACAACTTCATACATAAAATGGCTTGGGTTTCTAAATCATAATTTGTAATGAAGTAAGCAGGGGAGTTAAAGATGAAACCTTGAGTTTGAGTGAGCTGCTCAAAATCTGAAATGGTCGTTGCTTGGTTGCTCTGCTATTCTTGGCGAGAGAGTGTTGTGTGGGATGAAGGAGGACTTTGGATGATGAGATAAAGGGATGCACAGGGTGGGGTGACTGAAATAGATGTGTGAATGAAAGAAAATAGAGTGTAGGAAATAGACTTTGATTGTGTGAATGAAGGAAAAAGTAGTTGAATTGGCAGAGAAGTTTGGGCATTTGATTTCCTCTGCCAAGCGTGACATAATTTGAGCATTTTGGGCGGCTTGATTGGAGGAATGGGGTGGCCATGGCTGTAGAGTGGGCGGCTATGAGACATAGGGTGGGCGGCTATGATTGGACAATTTAAATCCCTCGGTATAAAATTGTCGAAACTGTAATACTACTTCAGGGTTTGCTAATTAAAAGCTCGTGAAAATGCTCAAATGCTCAATATCATAAATATGCAATGCAAAAGAATTTAAATGATTAAATTTACAAATGCTTTTGTAAATCATTTATTGTTGGAATTAAAAATAAATTCTTTTTTCGGCGTGAATTATCTTAAATCTAAGTTCAAAATTATTCTAAACTTAGCTCGAGGAAACGGGGTGTTACATTAAGTAATTATAAAAATGAAATCTAGTTTCATCTCGCTTAAATAATTAACGTGACTTTGCTAAGTCAGTTATAAATCTAAAATTATAAATTATTGACTGGCTCAATAATTCGATTGCGATCATAACATGCAATTGCATTAAATTCAAATATCTAGGCTAAGTTAATAGGAAATTAATCACTGGATTAAAAATAACTGAGGATGCAATAATTTAAATATCGCATTTACTAATTTTAATCATAAAATAAAATAGCGGGCTACTACATACTACCCCCCTTAACAAAAATTTCGTCCCGAAATTTGCATATTATCGCACCAGTTCTGATATCTTTCTAGCATCTTACCTTCAAGCTTTCATGTAATTTCTTCTTATCCATGGTGTCTCCATGGATTTTCACTAAAGTGATGAACTCGTTTCTAAGCGGTTGCTCTTAACGATCCAAGATGACTTTTGGCTTTTCTTCATAGCTCAAATTTGGGCTAAGGATCATTTCGTTTTGGGTGGATCACGTCATTTGGATCCAAAACATACTTCTTGAGTTGGGATATGTGAAAAACATTGGACATTCTCATAACTTGGCGGTAACACCAATCTATAGGCTATTGGGCCTATTTTCTAAAATCTCATATGGTCGCACAAGTTGTGGTGTAATCTTTTCTTTTACGTCAATTCTAGTTATTCCCTTGGAGGGTAATACTTTTAGGAAGACTTTGCCTCCTACTTTAAAATCTAACTTAGTTCGGCGCGTATCAGCATACGATTTCTGTCTATCTTGTGCTTCTTTTATTCTTTATCTTAATATGACAAACTATCTCAATCATTTCGCCAGTCATATTTGGCCCTCAAATTATCCTTTCACCTATTTCATCTCAATAAAATGGTGATTTGCATTTTATTCCACATAATGCCGTATAAGACGCCATATCGACGTTTGCCTGATAACTATTGTTATAGGAAAACTCAATCAATGGTAACATTGATTCCTCACTCCCACTTCTGTCTAGTTCTACTACTTTTAACACGTCTTCGAGAATCTGAATTGTTATCTCAAACTGTCCATCTGTTTGTGGGTGGAAGATAGCACTGAAATTAAATCTTGTGCCTAATTCCTTATGCAAGTTCATCTACAGTTTGGGTGTTCGAATCGTTGTTTGAAGTAATTGACACGGGCACGCCGTGCAACGCACAATTTCTCAGACATATAATTGGGCTAGTTTGTCTGATCCGTATGCGATTAGTATTGGTACAAAACGAGCGCATTTCGTGAGTCACTCCACTATTACCTCTCTTGCAATGTGCTCCCACCTGCATTCTGAAATCTTCAATGGCTGTAACTTTCCATACGGTGTTTAGTGCAAGGTCTTCACTTGTTGGCATGCTAGGAGTTTCTCAACAATTGAAACTATATCTTTCTTCATACCTTCCCACTAGAATTTGTCCATTCAAGTCTTGGTATAATTTGTGCTTCCCTGGTGGCTAGTATATGGTGTGTCATGAGCCTCGCTCATTATCTCATCTTTGAGTTTCTCTTAGTGTGGGATACACAATCTTTCTTCAATCATTAACGCAGCATCCGACGTCTAGTGGTAACGTCCAGGCTTGCCTATTCCTATTGATAAATGTATTCTCTCCAAGGTCTCATCATTTCTTTGCGCTTCTATTTTTTTTTTTATTTGGGTGTTACTACCATCGTGACAATAATCCATTCTACTGATTCTTGTGGTCATCAACAACTTCTAAACTTTATTCTACAAAAATCTTTCATGAGTTCCTCCTCTTGGGTGAGGAGAGATCCCAACTTAAATTGAGTTTTATAACTCAAGTTATCAGCTACAATATTAACTTCGCCCGGTTGGCAGTTAATACTACATTCCTAGTCTTTAATTGGTTCTAGTCATCTTCTCTGTCTCATGTTAAGATCCCTTCTAATGAGACATTATGTCCCAGAAATGTGACTTCATCGGGCCGAAATTCGCACTCGCTAATCTTTGCATAAAGGCATTTCATTCTCATCTTTTCTAAGATAATCCTCAGGTGTTCCTTAAGATCTTTCTCGTTCTTTGATTAGATCAAATCACCGCCTATGATAACTAAGACAACTTGTCTAAGTGTGGATGGAATACTTGATTCACAAGCTACATGAAAACGGTTAATGCATTGGTCAATCCGAATGGCATTACTGCGATCTTATAATGGCTATATCTGGTTCAGAAAGTCATTCTTAGGTATATCTTTTGATTGAATCTTTAGTTGATGGCATCCAAATCTCAAATCTATCTTTGAGAACACACTTGCTCATCTGAGCTGATCGAAAAGGTCATTTATCCACGACAAAGGATACTTGTTCTTGAGTGTCACCTTATTCAATTCTCTATAGTCTATTCACACTCTCAATGTGTCATTTCTCTTCTTTAAAAAAAAAAATGGGTGCACCCCGGTGAAATCACTGGGAAACATCTGGAGGTTCTCATATGATCGTCATATCTCTTATGCTTTTCTCGATTCCTAGTTCTCCGTGCAAATACACAAGGTAGTCTGGATATTCTTTCCTCATCATCCTCATTGCTTTAAGGGTGGAGATGATTGTCTCCCTTTTGTCCATGTTGATTCCATGGAAACGTGTCAGTTTTTTTTTTTTTTTTTTTTTTTACAAGGGTCGAAAAGAAATTTGTCTTGTTTTGCAAAGGATGTTGGTTTGGTTCACAGCTAGTCAATCCCTTCCTAAGTCAACGTCTCTCATTGGTATAACATAAGAGTTGTTCACTACGACTTTGAGTGATTTTATGTTCAGCTCTAAATTCAAGCACATATGTGCTATTGTTGTTGGTGGTGTGGCTACTACTCTTGGTGTAGTTGCGGCAAAGCTTGGATTGCTTGCAAATGCGAAGCCTAAATAGGCGAGTTTAGCGTGAGACCCGTCCTTTGTTGCTTCTTCGGGCAACAGTTTGCATAATGCCCCTTCCAGCTCCTGTGCAACAACAACCATCATTACTAGTTTTGCAGAGTCTCCCATGGTTTTTATTTTGGGCGGGGCAGGATCCTCTGCTGGTTATCCCCTACCTGTTTATGAGTACCCTGGCTTGCGTAACCTTGTTGCTGGGATGATTGTTTCTGCCATGGCGTCTTCTCCGTTTTATAATTGTTACTGCTATTCCATTTTATTCTTCCTCAAAAGTTCTGAGTTTGTGCATGTTGAGGTGTTGGCATACGCATCGTTACTGATCTTTCTCTCGACATTGCTGCTTGAATGTCTATCGTTCTGCTATACGATTCTATGTAAATAAATCCCTCTGGCTTGCCTAAGCCTTCCTGATCTCGTGCCTTAGATTAACACATAATTCTCAGTCATTTTCTCATTTGTATCCATTTGTTCTGGCGCATATCTCGACATGTCGCAGAACATTCTACCATACTGAGTTAACGTCATCTTTTCCTACTTTATATTGAAGTATTCCATTTCTTTCTTTTCGCGATAGTTCTAGGTACATATACGTATCATATAATCTCGTCTTAAAATGTTCATGCGTAGAATTTTCTAATTGTTCGACTATCATTGTTTTCCTTTGTGCTTCCCACCAGAGATCTGCTGAAAGGACACGCAAGTAAAACGTTCCTGGTTTGGGTAGCGCAAGAAATTAAAGATGCACTCAATAGCTCATACTCAAATCTTAGCCTCCGCGGAATCTCCCGTCCCACTGAAGACAGATAGGTTTTAACATAGAAATTTGTTTGTCTATTCCACATTCTGGTTGTATGGATGGTGGGGTTATGTTTTGTTCTGGCCCTGGTACTGGGCCATTTTCATCATCCCATGGAATTCTTAATCCTCTACTTGGACGCCCTTATTGGGTGGAATACGGATGAGTTGACATATAGTCATTAATGCATTGTAAACATACAAATGCATATCATCACTTCTGTAAACCGTTTCTTGATACTCAAATCTTGCTCGCACTCATTCACATGCAAGCATATAAGTAACACGTGGCGGAAGTAACTTTCCATAAAAGACCGATAAGTTCGCTAAATAGACATAGAAAATTTGCATCAATGAGGACTGTTTCCTTAACATTGAATCTAGATCTACTGATCTATCCAAGTACTATACACGATGAACTGACTCTCTATCAAGCCATCACAAGATAACTTGCTCACGGAACACTTTGTGGACCATCGTTTCTGTACTAATACTAGTCAAAATAACTAAGCCAACATAGGGGTATACAAAATCATCAGAACAATCTTTTCCGGAATACACAACAACGTTCTACCAATATCCATAAGAGATGGTCTAGTTACATCACGTGCTTGACCCTTGGGTCAAAGCATAAGTATCTGACTGATTTAATATGGTGGATAACCCTTTTATCTTTAGGTCAAATAAAATCTACTAACAACTACTAAGTCACAAAGGTTAAATCATAAATGACAATTAGACAAAGTGTTTAAGCAAATTGCCAAACAACTGAAAAGGAATAACCATAGGATACAAATGAATTGACTAAAAGGTCGAAACGAAATGACCTAATAGTCTGAAGTTGTTTGGTTTTTCAAATGAAAGTTTAAATATAAAGGTTTAGAAACCCATATATGACGACTACTGAGATTTTAGTCATGTGGACTGGCCAGGCCCAACACAATTACTTCTCAGTCACACGGAATACTTTTCCGAACATGGTGACTCTCTGTTCATTGGCTGCAAAAGATACTTCTGGTCTAAAGTCTCCACTTTCTTCTTAATATTCAAAATCTATCCTTGAGAATGTTTGGGAGTTTCTCAAGCTTGAAGTCTGATTTCTAAAACCGATATCCTTCCTCAAAATCTTCTATATGCGAAGTAAGATTTCTCAACTGTAATCAAGCTTACTCAACAATCTTCCTCTAAATGATCTTAATGCAGTACTTTTATACTTGCATTCATTCTCAAATGCTTGTTTCCAACCATGTAATTTGAAGCACTCTCTCGTGCCCTTGTGAAAGACCTTTCACAAGGAAATAGATTTTGCTTCTCTTAGCATCTTTACAAAGTATGTGTCACCGTACATAATATTAAGTCATGGAATGACCTTAGTCAACGCTTTCATTCTGGTTACTAAACTAAATGTCTAATCCAAGACGTTCTAATTGGGGCAATGTCTCTAATAGGCTAAGGTATGTATACCTAATAGTATAAAGTCGTTGTCGATACTTTGGCTCTTGTTGAACTCTGAACCATCTTACATACTGCGTAATTTTTTTTTTAATCATAATAGTTGGTAATTGTTAATTACCTATGCCACAACTCATCTTTTCGATTCGTAGCAGGTGATCGTAATCAATAGGAATTCTCCATGGTGTTCCCGTCTAATGCAATAGGTAATTGTTATAAGAAGCTTCTGAATATCTGAAACTATAAGCTGACAATTCTAATCGTATTACTATAACATCATTATACAAAGCATTTTGACCCCTCGTAAGTCTAACTCTGAAGTTCATACATGAATCATGAAGGTTATCCTCAAGCCATAGCTAGTGATAATCGAGGCTAGAAGCGAGTCTCAGCTTATTAGGGATTAGCTAATTGATTACATAAGTCGTACTCATCGCTATAAGCAATATCATACTTAAACTATCATCGCATAAGATAATAGTCGATTAGGTGCTCCGTCTCGCGTGAACAACCTGAATGAAGAACTATGTCTGCGTCAGTGATTCGTGCGTGGCACTCCGCTTGCACTATTTTCATTGGATTCTCTTCCTCTTTCTTAGTTCTTCACCATGGCTATAGTGAAATATAATTGAGTTTCTAGCTTCTATTGTTCTTCTCGTAACAGTGATCATGCATTCTTAACGCATCTAAGTTCATTGAGTTATCTAATCAATCAATAAAGCATAAAACTTGAATGTAAGCATCAGTACATTCATATAGAACGTGAACTTCTCAATGTTTTAAAATCATTACCACCTTCTTTCTTGCTGAGCATGACGATGTGATGAAGTGATGAGCTTTGGTTGACTGACTCATATATACTAGTGATCATACTAGAAAAATTGGTTAACTCTAGGGTTCAGAGCAAATAAACCTGCTCTGATACCATTCTGTCACGACCGGTCCTAATTAAGGATAATTAAGCCGGGAAAACTGTGACTAATGGAGGGAGATTAGAAGCGGGGTAGAAAGGGGGATAATCAAACAAGGAAGGATCGCATTTCATCATTGTTAACAAAAGGGATATTTATAATATAACGGAGATTTAGTCGTATAGACTCAAATAACTAGTAAGTTCGGATAACTCCGACTTAGCCAAAATAACATAAAACTTCTGAGTACGCAGCGGAATAAGGTTCTGATTACATGTATGAAGACATGTATCCCCAGAGTTCATTAATACATAAGGATAAGACAAAAGACTCCGGTCGTCACTTCATCACCATCGACAGCTACTCAACCTGCACATTTAGAAATATATGCAGGGCTGAGTACAAAAGTACTCAGTGGGCACGTATGCCTAAGTATAAAAATACATGCTTCAAAACTGTAAATTGTCATGCCATCATAAACAGTACAGCAAGGGAGTTTTTCGCTAAAAAGGCCCAAGCTTACTAAGTTCATTTGTGATTCTTAAAGTTCGTCTGATCAGACTAAGTTCTTTTGTAATCTATCATATCTGAAACTGTGTGCCGGAGAGGTGGCCACCTCTCACGGTCACTTGACCGGCCAACCCGCTAGATGACTCACGGTCACTGGTGTACACTAGCCCTGGCAGGATAGCTATCAACTGCTCAGGACCCGAATTCGATTGCATCATTGGCAAAGCCAAAGCAGATAGATATCATACTAAAATTTAAACATTTTATGGCAAGACAATACTTGAAATAACTTTAACTCAAATATTTTGTAACGAAATAACTTGCTCAAATGTAACATTAAACTCATTTGATAGATATATAAAACTGAAATTAACAGTTAAATCATCTCATGCATTCATTCGTATAAGAGGCCTACGACACGCAGGGGATCTCTATATACGTATAGTAAAAGTAATGCCCACCTGTATAGGCAAAGCCTGTCGTTTATCCATATTTCTGAATCGGAATAGCAGTGCTAATCCTCCTGATGCTCAAAGCCTACAAGAAATCTATTCTTAATAGGTCTCCTTGAATCTAATCTTAAGTCACGGTGAAGTGCTTAATATTCTATGATTCACTTAGCCGGGTTTTCAAAATTTAATGAATAAATAATTGAAAACAGTTCTCTTGAGTTAAGAACACCAACAATATTCTTACTCATCTTTCTTTAATAATTGGAATTATAATTAAAACCAATTAAATACTTAAATACTCTTATTGCAAAAATTAAATGCAATTTCATATCATGCTTAGCATATAATAAGTAAGTACTTAAAATATGCACATAATAATAATATAATATTATTATGAAAATTATCCTTTAAATAAATTAATCAAACTAATAATAGTTCAATTAATTAAAATAGGGTAGCCCAATTAATTAAATTAATCAAGACAGCCCATTAAATAAAATTGTAATAGGGCCCTGTCTCATTAAAATCGGCCCAAGTGATAAAAATACAGCCCATTTTATAAAAAAAAACACGGCCCAAACTATGAGCCCAACTTATTGGCCCAAAGCCAAAACCTTACCTGCACTCTCTCTCTCTCTCTGTAAACGAAAAACACACACACACACATGAAAAAATGCTTTCTCTCGGTCTCTCTCTCTCTCTTACCGACACCAAAATTCGCCCCCTTTCCAGCCGGAACCCACCGTCGCGGCTCTCTCTCTCTCCGGCGAAGCAGCGGAGTCCGCCGCATCAACCGAGAAGACCAGCCGCCTCCCTCGGCCCCTCTTTCTTCTCGAAGTTTCACCGCCGCCGGAGCTCCATTCCCTTCACTCAAATTCAGGCTCGCCGAGCCCTTGCTCAACTCACCGCCTTCCCTCTCCGGCAACCGCAGCGGTGCCACGCGCCGCCCTCTTTCTCTGCCTAAATCAGCCACCACCGCCATCTCTCTCTCTTTCCCTTCAAGGTCCGCAACTGCACAGCCTGGGGCTGCCACCGCCGCCGCTCCCTCTTACTTTCCTTCTACTCCTGGCGACTGCTCGGCCATGAAGCCGTCGCCGCCGCTGTGTCTACAACCTCTGAGCCCGCGGCGAACAACAGCAGCAGACGAAGCCCACTGCCACCGCCGAACGCCCTCTGAAACTCCGGGCGTTGACACGGCCACCAGCCGCACCGCCCCTCTCTCTGCACTCCGACAACTATAGCAACGTCGCCATCGATAATGCTACAGCCTCCCTCTCTCTTTCTCCTGGGTCTGATCGGCAGCAGCTGAGCCGCCGCCGACGCTCATCCCTCTCCTCTGCTCAACCTTGGCCGATGGCACCGCCATCGGCGCCCTCAAATTCCCAGCGAGTAGCAGCCACCAAGCTGCCACCACCGCCGCCCATTTCCCTTCTGTTCTCCCTCGTCTCCGGCAGTGGCGAACCACCACCACCACCTCTCTTTCGACTCTACTCACACACATAGCCAGAGGTAATTTCGAGCTCAGAAACAAGGAGTAAAAATCGAAGCTTCAAGACAAGTTTCCTCCCCTTTTTATTCATTTACTCAACATGAAAAATCATTCAATACTAGCTTATACACATATGTGTGTATGTACAGAATATGTATACAAAAATCACATGTTTTATAAAATCTGTTCAAATGAAAATTTGTGAATGTATGAATGCGTGAGTTTCTTGTTGGGCAGCTGAACAACTTCATACATAAAATGGCTTGGGTTTCTAAATCATAATTTGTAATGAAGTAAGCAGGGGAGTTAAAGATGAAACCTTGAGTTTGAGTGAGCTGCTCAAAATCTGAAATGGTCGTTGCTTGGTTGCTCTGCTATTCTTGGCGAGAGAGTGTTGTGTGGGATGAAGGAGGACTTTGGATGATGAGATAAAGGGATGCACAGGGTGGGGTGACTGAAATAGATGTGTGAATGAAAGAAAATAGAGTGTAGGAAATAGACTTTGATTGTGTGAATGAAGGAAAAAGTAGTTGAATTGGCAGAGAAGTTTGGGCATTTGATTTCCTCTGCCAAGCGTGACATAATTTGAGCATTTTGGGCGGCTTGATTGGAGGAATGGGGTGGCCATGGCTGTAGAGTGGGCGGCTATGAGACATAGGGTGGGCGGCTATGATTGGACAATTTAAATCCCTCGGTATAAAATTGTCGAAACTGTAATACTACTTCAGGGTTTGCTAATTAAAAGCTCGTGAAAATGCTCAAATGCTCAATATCATAAATATGCAATGCAAAAGAATTTAAATGATTAAATTTACAAATGCTTTTGTAAATCATTTATTGTTGGAATTAAAAATAAATTCTTTTTTCGGCGTGAATTATCTTAAATCTAAGTTCAAAATTATTCTAAACTTAGCTCGAGGAAACGGGGTGTTACATTAAGTAATTATAAAAATGAAATCTAGTTTCATCTCGCTTAAATAATTAACGTGACTTTGCTAAGTCAGTTATAAATCTAAAATTATAAATTATTGACTGGCTCAATAATTCGATTGCGATCATAACATGCAATTGCATTAAATTCAAATATCTAGGCTAAGTTAATAGGAAATTAATCACTGGATTAAAAATAACTGAGGATGCAATAATTTAAATATCGCATTTACTAATTTTAATCATAAAATAAAATAGCGGGCTACTACATACTACCCCCCCTTAACAAAAATTTCGTCCCGAAATTTGCATATTATCGCACCAGTTCTGATATCTTTCTAGCATCTTACCTTCAAGCTTTCATGTAATTTCTTCTTATCCATGGTGTCTCCATGGATTTTCACTAAAGTGATGAACTCGTTTCTAAGCGGTTGCTCTTAACGATCCAAGATGACTTTTGGCTTTTCTTCATAGCTCAAATTTGGGCTAAGGATCATTTCGTTTTGGGTGGATCACGTCATTTGGATCCAAAACATACTTCTTGAGTTGGGATATGTGAAAAACATTGGACATTCTCATAACTTGGCGGTAACACCAATCTATAGGCTATTGGGCCTATTTTCTAAAATCTCATATGGTCGCACAAGTTGTGGTGTAATCTTTTCTTTTACGTCAATTCTAGTTATTCCCTTGGAGGGTAATACTTTTAGGAAGACTTTGCCTCCTACTTTAAAATCTAACTTAGTTCGGCGCGTATCAGCATACGATTTCTGTCTATCTTGTGCTTCTTTTATTCTTTATCTTAATATGACAAACTATCTCAATCATTTCGCCAGTCATATTTGGCCCTCAAATTATCCTTTCACCTATTTCATCTCAATAAAATGGTGATTTGCATTTTATTCCACATAATGCCGTATAAGACGCCATATCGACGTTTGCCTGATAACTATTGTTATAGGAAAACTCAATCAATGGTAACATTGATTCCTCACTCCCACTTCTGTCTAGTTCTACTACTTTTAACACGTCTTCGAGAATCTGAATTGTTATCTCAAACTGTCCATCTGTTTGTGGGTGGAAGATAGCACTGAAATTAAATCTTGTGCCTAATTCCTTATGCAAGTTCATCTACAGTTTGGGTGTTCGAATCGTTGTTTGAAGTAATTGACACGGGCACGCCGTGCAACGCACAATTTCTCAGACATATAATTGGGCTAGTTTGTCTGATCCGTATGCGATTAGTATTGGTACAAAACGAGCGCATTTCGTGAGTCACTCCACTATTACCTCTCTTGCAATGTGCTCCCACCTGCATTCTGAAATCTTCAATGGCTGTAACTTTCCATACGGTGTTTAGTGCAAGGTCTTCACTTGTTGGCATGCTAGGAGTTTCTCAACAATTGAAACTATATCTTTCTTCATACCTTCCCACTAGAATTTGTCCATTCAAGTCTTGGTATAATTTGTGCTTCCCTGGTGGCTAGTATATGGTGTGTCATGAGCCTCGCTCATTATCTCATCTTTGAGTTTCTCTTAGTGTGGGATACACAATCTTTCTTCAATCATTAACGCAGCATCCGACGTCTAGTGGTAACGTCCAGGCTTGCCTATTCCTATTGATAAATGTATTCTCTCCAAGGTCTCATCATTTCTTTGCGCTTCTATTTTTTTTTTTATTTGGGTGTTACTACCATCGTGACAATAATCCATTCTACTGATTCTTGTGGTCATCAACAACTTCTAAACTTTATTCTACAAAAATCTTTCATGAGTTCCTCCTCTTGGGTGAGGAGAGATCCCAACTTAAATTGAGTTTTATAACTCAAGTTATCAGCTACAATATTAACTTCGCCCGGTTGGCAGTTAATACTACATTCCTAGTCTTTAATTGGTTCTAGTCATCTTCTCTGTCTCATGTTAAGATCCCTTCTAATGAGACATTATGTCCCAGAAATGTGACTTCATCGGGCCGAAATTCGCACTCGCTAATCTTTGCATAAAGGCATTTCATTCTCATCTTTTCTAAGATAATCCTCAGGTGTTCCTTAAGATCTTTCTCGTTCTTTGATTAGATCAAATCACCGCCTATGATAACTAAGACAACTTGTCTAAGTGTGGATGGAATACTTGATTCACAAGCTACATGAAAACGGTTAATGCATTGGTCAATCCGAATGGCATTACTGCGATCTTATAATGGCTATATCTGGTTCAGAAAGTCATTCTTAGGTATATCTTTTGATTGAATCTTTAGTTGATGGCATCCAAATCTCAAATCTATCTTTGAGAACACACTTGCTCATCTGAGCTGATCGAAAAGGTCATTTATCCACGACAAAGGATACTTGTTCTTGAGTGTCACCTTATTCAATTCTCTATAGTCTATTCACACTCTCAATGTGTCATTTCTCTTCTTTAAAAAAAAAAAATGGGTGCACCCCGGTGAAATCACTGGGAAACATCTGGAGGTTCTCATATGATCGTCATATCTCTTATGCTTTTCTCGATTCCTAGTTCTCCGTGCAAATACACAAGGTAGTCTGGATATTCTTTCCTCATCATCCTCATTGCTTTAAGGGTGAAGATGATTGTCTCCCTTTTGTCCATGTTGATTCCATGGAAACGTGTCAGTTTTTTTTTTTTTTTTTTTACAAGGGTCGAAAAGAAATTTGTCTTGTTTTGCAAAGGATGTTGGTTTGGTTCACAGCTAGTCAATCCCTTCCTAAGTCAACGTCTCTCATTGGTATAACATAAGAGTTGTTCACTACGACTTTGAGTGATTTTATGTTCAGCTCTAAATTCAAGCACATATGTGCTATTGTTGTTGGTGGTGTGGCTACTACTCTTGGTGTAGTTGGGGCAAAGCTTGGATTGCTTGCAAATGCGAAGCCTAAATAGGCGAGTTTAGCGTGAGACCCGTCCTTTGTTGCTTCTTCGGGCAACAGTTTGCATAATGCCCCTTCCAGCTCCTGTGCAACAACAACCATCATTACTAGTTTTGCAGAGTCTCCCATGGTTTTTATTTTGGGCGGGGCAGGATCCTCTGCTGGTTATCCCCTACCTGTTTATGAGTACCCTGGCTTGCGTAACCTTGTTGCTGGGATGATTGTTTCTGCCATGGCGTCTTCTCCGTTTTATAATTGTTACTGCTATTCCATTTTATTCTTCCTCAAAAGTTCTGAGTTTGTGCATGTTGAGGTGTTGGCATACGCATCGTTACTGATCTTTCTCTCGACATTGCTGCTTGAATGTCTATCGTTCTGCTATACGATTCTATGTAAATAAATCCCTCTGGCTTGCCTAAGCCTTCCTGATCTCGTGCCTTAGATTAACACATAATTCTCAGTCATTTTCTCATTTGTATCCATTTGTTCTGGCGCATATCTCGACATGTCGCAGAACATTCTACCATACTGAGTTAACGTCATCTTTTCCTACTTTATATTGAAGTATTCCATTTCTTTCTTTTCGCGATAGTTCTAGGTACATATACGTATCATATAATCTCGTCTTAAAATGTTCATGCGTAGAATTTTCTAATTGTTCGACTATCATTGTTTTCCTTTGTGCTTCCCACCAGAGATCTGCTGAAAGGACACGCAAGTAAAACGTTCCTGGTTTGGGTAGCGCAAGAAATTAAAGATGCACTCAATAGCTCATACTCAAATCTTAGCCTCCGCGGAATCTCCCGTCCCACTGAAGACAGATAGGTTTTAACATAGAAATTTGTTTGTCTATTCCACATTCTGGTTGTATGGATGGTGGGGTTATGTTTTGTTCTGGCCCTGGTACTGGGCCATTTTCATCATCCCATGGAATTCTTAATCCTCTACTTGGACGCCCTTATTGGGTGGAATACGGATGAGTTGACATATAGTCATTAATGCATTGTAAACATACAAATGCATATCATCACTTCTGTAAACCGTTTCTTGATACTCAAATCTTGCTCGCACTCATTCACATGCAAGCATATAAGTAACACGTGGCGGAAGTAACTTTCCATAAAAGACCGATAAGTTCGCTAAATAGACATAGAAAATTTGCATCAATGAGGACTGTTTCCTTAACATTGAATCTAGATCTACTGATCTATCCAAGTACTATACACGATGAACTGACTCTCTATCAAGCCATCACAAGATAACTTGCTCACGGAACACTTTGTGGACCATCGTTTCTGTACTAATACTAGTCAAAATAACTAAGCCAACATAGGGGTATACAAAATCATCAGAACAATCTTTTCCGGAATACACAACAACGTTCTACCAATATCCATAAGAGATGGTCTAGTTACATCACGTGCTTGACCCTTGGGTCAAAGCATAAGTATCTGACTGATTTAATATGGTGGATAACCCTTTTATCTTTAGGTCAAATAAAATCTACTAACAACTACTAAGTCACAAAGGTTAAATCATAAATGACAATTAGACAAAGTGTTTAAGCAAATTGCCAAACAACTGAAAAGGAATAACCATAGGATACAAATGAATTGACTAAAAGGTCGAAACGAAATGACCTAATAGTCTGAAGTTGTTTGGTTTTTCAAATGAAAGTTTAAATATAAAGGTTTAGAAACCCATATATGACGACTACTGAGATTTTAGTCATGTGGACTGGCCAGGCCCAACACAATTACTTCTCAGTCACACGGAATACTTTTCCGAACATGGTGACTCTCTGTTCATTGGCTGCAAAAGATACTTCTGGTCTAAAGTCTCCACTTTCTTCTTAATATTCAAAATCTATCCTTGAGAATGTTTGGGAGTTTCTCAAGCTTGAAGTCTGATTTCTAAAACCGATATCCTTCCTCAAAATCTTCTATATGCGAAGTAAGATTTCTCAACTGTAATCAAGCTTACTCAACAATCTTCCTCTAAATGATCTTAATGCAGTACTTTTATACTTGCATTCATTCTCAAATGCTTGTTTCCAACCATGTAATTTGAAGCACTCTCTCGTGCCCTTGTGAAAGACCTTTCACAAGGAAATAGATTTTGCTTCTCTTAGCATCTTTACAAAGTATGTGTCACCGTACATAATATTAAGTCATGGAATGACCTTAGTCAACGCTTTCATTCTGGTTACTAAACTAAATGTCTAATCCAAGACGTTCTAATTGGGGCAATGTCTCTAATAGGCTAAGGTATGTATACCTAATAGTATAAAGTCGTTGTCGATACTTTGGCTCTTGTTGAACTCTGAACCATCTTACATACTGCGTAATTTTTTTTTTAATCATAATAGTTGGTAATTGTTAATTACCTATGCCACAACTCATCTTTTCGATTCGTAGCAGGTGATCGTAATCAATAGGAATTCTCCATG
Source organism: Salvia miltiorrhiza (assembly GCF_028751815.1). NCBI lineage: Eukaryota > Viridiplantae > Streptophyta > Magnoliopsida > Lamiales > Lamiaceae > Salvia > Salvia miltiorrhiza. The sequence goes on from NC_080387.1 coordinate 53,156,781, forward strand.
GTGTTCCCGTCTAATGCAATAGGTAATTGTTATAAGAAGCTTCTGAATATCTGAAACTATAAGCTGACAATTCTAATCGTATTACTATAACATCATTATACAAAGCATTTTGACCCCTCGTAAGTCTAACTCTGAAGTTCATACATGAATCATGAAGGTTATCCTCAAGCCATAGCTAGTGATAGTCGAGGCTAGAAGCGAGTCTCAGCTTATTAGGGATTAGCTAATTGATTACATAAGTCGTACTCATCGCTATAAGCAATATCATACTTAAACTATCATCGCATAAGATAATAGTCGATTAGGTGCTCCGTCTCGCGTGAACAACCTGAATGAAGAACTATGTCTGCGTCAGTGATTCGTGCGTGGCACTCCGCTTGCACTATTTTCATTGGATTCTCTTCCTCTTTCTTAGTTCTTCACCATGGCTATAGTGAAATATAATTGAGTTTCTAGCTTCTATTGTTCTTCTCGTAACAGTGATCATGCATTCTTAACGCATCTAAGTTCATTGAGTTATCTAATCAATCAATAAAGCATAAAACTTGAATGTAAGCATCAGTACATTCATATAGAACGTGAACTTCTCAATGTTTTAAAATCATTACCACCTTCTTTCTTGCTGAGCATGACGATGTGATGAAGTGATGAGCTTTGGTTGACTGACTCATATATACTAGTGATCATACTAGAAAAATTGGTTAACTCTAGGGTTCAGAGCAAATAAACCTGCTCTGATACCATTCTGTCACGACCGGTCCTAATTAAGGATAATTAAGCCGGGAAAACCGTGACTAATGGAGGGAGATTAGAAGCGGGGTAGAAAGGGGGATAATCAAACAAGGAAGGATCGCATTTCATCATTGTTAACAAAAGGGATATTTATAATATAACGGAGATTTAGTCGTATAGACTCAAATAACTAGTAAGTTCGGATAACTCCGACTTAGCCAAAATAACATAAAACTTCTGAGTACGCAGCGGAATAAGGTTCTGATTACATGTATGAAGACATGTATCCCCAGAGTTCATTAATACATAAGGATAAGACAAAAGACTCCGGTCGTCACTTCATCACCATCGACAGCTACTCAACCTGCACATTTAGAAATATATGCAGGGCTGAGTACAAAAGTACTCAGTGGGCACGTATGCCTAAGTATAAAAATACATGCTTCAAAACTGTAAATTGTCATGCCATCATAAACAGTACAGCAAGGGAGTTTTTCGCTAAAAAGGCCCAAGCTTACTAAGTTCATTTGTGATTCTTAAAGTTCGTCTGATCAGACTAAGTTCTTTTGTAATCTATCATATCTGAAACTGTGTGCCGGAGAGGTGGCCACCTCTCACGGTCACTTGACCGGCCAACCCGCTAGATGACTCACGGTCACTGGTGTACACTAGCCCTGGCAGGATAGCTATCAACTGCTCAGGACCCGAATTCGATTGCATCATTGGCAAAGCCAAAGCAGATAGATATCATACTAAAATTTAAACATTTTATGGCAAGACAATACTTGAAATAACTTTAACTCAAATATTTTGTAACGAAATAACTTGCTCAAATGTAACATTAAACTCATTTGATAGATATATAAAACTGAAATTAACAGTTAAATCATCTCATGCATTCATTCGTATAAGAGGCCTACGACACGCAGGGGATCTCTATATACGTATAGTAAAAGTAATGCCCACCTGTATAGGCAAAGCCTGTCGTTTATCCATATTTCTGAATCGGAATAGCAGTGCTAATCCTCCTGATGCTCAAAGCCTACAAGAAATCTATTCTTAATAGGTCTCCTTGAATCTAATCTTAAGTCACGGTGAAGTGCTTAATATTCTATGATTCACTTAGCCGGGTTTTCAAAATTTAATGAATAAATAATTGAAAACAGTTCTCTTGAGTTAAGAACACCAACAATATTCTTACTCATCTTTCTTTAATAATTGGAATTATAATTAAAACCAATTAAATACTTAAATACTCTTATTGCAAAAATTAAATGCAATTTCATATCATGCTTAGCATATAATAAGTAAGTACTTAAAATATGCACATAATAATAATATAATATTATTATGAAAATTATCCTTTAAATAAATTAATCAAACTAATAATAGTTCAATTAATTAAAATAGGGTAGCCCAATTAATTAAATTAATCAAGACAGCCCATTAAATAAAATTGTAATAGGGCCCTGTCTCATTAAAATCGGCCCAAGTGATAAAAATACAGCCCATTTTATAAAAAAAAACACGGCCCAAACTATGAGCCCAACTTATTGGCCCAAAGCCAAAACCTTACCTGCACTCTCTCTCTCTCTCTGTAAACGAAAAACACACACACACACATGAAAAAATGCTTTCTCTCGGTCTCTCTCTCTCTCTTACCGACACCAAAATTCGCCCCCTTTCCAGCCGGAACCCACCGTCGCGGCTCTCTCTCTCTCCGGCGAAGCAGCGGAGTCCGCCGCATCAACCGAGAAGACCAGCCGCCTCCCTCGGCCCCTCTTTCTTCTCGAAGTTTCACCGCCGCCGGAGCTCCATTCCCTTCACTCAAATTCAGGCTCGCCGAGCCCTTGCTCAACTCACCGCCTTCCCTCTCCGGCAACCGCAGCGGTGCCACGGCCGCCGCCCTCTTTCTCTGCCTAAATCAGCCACCACCGCCATCTCTCTCTCTTTCCCTTCAAGGTCCGCAACTGCACAGCCTGGGGCTGCCACCGCCGCCGCTCCCTCTTACTTTCCTTCTACTCCTGGCGACTGCTCGGCCATGAAGCCGTCGCCGCCGCTGTGTCTACAACCTCTGAGCCCGCGGCGAACAACAGCAGCAGACGAAGCCCACTGCCACCGCCGAACGCCCTCTGAAACTCCGGGCGTTGACACGGCCACCAGCCGCACCGCCCCTCTCTCTGCACTCCGACAACTATAGCAACGTCGCCATCGATAATGCTACAGCCTCCCTCTCTCTTTCTCCTGGGTCTGATCGGCAGCAGCTGAGCCGCCGCCGACGCTCATCCCTCTCCTCTGCTCAACCTTGGCCGATGGCACCGCCATCGGCGCCCTCAAATTCCCAGCGAGTAGCAGCCACCAAGCTGCCACCACCGCCGCCCATTTCCCTTCTGTTCTCCCTCGTCTCCGGCAGTGGCGAACCACCACCACCACCTCTCTTTCGACTCTACTCACACACATAGCCAGAGGTAATTTCGAGCTCAGAAACAAGGAGTAAAAATCGAAGCTTCAAGACAAGTTTCCTCCCCTTTTTATTCATTTACTCAACATGAAAAATCATTCAATACTAGCTTATACACATATGTGTGTATGTACAGAATATGTATACAAAAATCACATGTTTTATAAAATCTGTTCAAATGAAAATTTGTGAATGTATGAATGCGTGAGTTTCTTGTTGGGCAGCTGAACAACTTCATACATAAAATGGCTTGGGTTTCTAAATCATAATTTGTAATGAAGTAAGCAGGGGAGTTAAAGATGAAACCTTGAGTTTGAGTGAGCTGCTCAAAATCTGAAATGGTCGTTGCTTGGTTGCTCTGCTATTCTTGGCGAGAGAGTGTTGTGTGGGATGAAGGAGGACTTTGGATGATGAGATAAAGGGATGCACAGGGTGGGGTGACTGAAATAGATGTGTGAATGAAAGAAAATAGAGTGTAGGAAATAGACTTTGATTGTGTGAATGAAGGAAAAAGTAGTTGAATTGGCAGAGAAGTTTGGGCATTTGATTTCCTCTGCCAAGCGTGACATAATTTGAGCATTTTGGGCGGCTTGATTGGAGGAATGGGGTGGCCATGGCTGTAGAGTGGGCGGCTATGAGACATAGGGTGGGCGGCTATGATTGGACAATTTAAATCCCTCGGTATAAAATTGTCGAAACTGTAATACTACTTCAGGGTTTGCTAATTAAAAGCTCGTGAAAATGCTCAAATGCTCAATATCATAAATATGCAATGCAAAAGAATTTAAATGATTAAATTTACAAATGCTTTTGTAAATCATTTATTGTTGGAATTAAAAATAAATTCTTTTTTCGGCGTGAATTATCTTAAATCTAAGTTCAAAATTATTCTAAACTTAGCTCGAGGAAACGGGGTGTTACATTAAGTAATTATAAAAATGAAATCTAGTTTCATCTCGCTTAAATAATTAACGTGACTTTGCTAAGTCAGTTATAAATCTAAAATTATAAATTATTGACTGGCTCAATAATTCGATTGCGATCATAACATGCAATTGCATTAAATTCAAATATCTAGGCTAAGTTAATAGGAAATTAATCACTGGATTAAAAATAACTGAGGATGCAATAATTTAAATATCGCATTTACTAATTTTAATCATAAAATAAAATAGCGGGCTACTACAATCTCTCTGGTATCACAGAGTAGAATAATTTCGTCGCTCCAAGTTTGCTCTACTGCGCTAGCCATGCGCGCCAGTAAGTCGGCTTCGTGTTCTCCTCCCGAGAAATCTGTTCGAGCTTGAATTCCATGAACTTTTCTTTCATCTCATTGATTTTGGTATGATACGCTTTCATCCTCTGATCTTTGATATTATAACCCCCCGAGAATTGTTGAGCTACCAGCTGAGAATCTGTCCTGATAACGACACACTCGGCCTTAAGTTCTGACAAGATATGTGCCCCTCTGACCACTGCCTCATATTCTGCCTCATTGTTAGATAACCGGCAGGTGAATTTAATAGCGAACTGGTATGTTCCATATCCTGGCGAAGTAATATATACCCCGATTCCACACCCCTATTTTGTTACTGATCCGTCCACACAAGCCACCCAGAACTCTGGTACGGGACGACGAGTTGTTTCTTGTATGAAGTCTGCCAGTGCCTGCGCCTTGATTGCCGTTCTCGGCTCGTACTCTACATCATATTCCCCTAGTTCCACAGCCCATTTGACCATTCTCCCCGACAAATCCGGGCGCCCCAAAACTTGTTTAAAAGGTAAAGACGTGCGTACCACCACCCTGTGTGAAAGGAAATAAGGCCTCAGCTTTCTTGCCGTGATCATGACCGCCAGAGCAGCCTTCTCGATCTCTGTGTAGTTGAGCTCAGGGCCCTGGATAATTCTGCTGACAAAATAAATGGGTCTCTGATGACTTCCCTCCTCCCTGATTAACACCGAGCTGATTGATTCCTCCCCCATAGCTATGTATAAATACAACGTTTCTCCCGGAACTGGTTTGGTCAGAGTCGGTAGTTTTGCTAGGTATGCTTTAAGATCCTCAAATGCCACTCGGCATTCTTCTGTCCACAGAAACTTGGTTCCCTTCCTCAACACTTTGAAAAACGGCATGCTCCGTTCTGCCGATCTCGATATAAACCTACTTAGGGCAGTGATACGCCCATTCAGAGTCTGCACCTCCTTGATCCCTCTAGGCGGTGTCATTTCCAAAATTGCTTTGACCTTTTCGGCATTAACCTCAATCCCTACAGGCGTGACCTTATATCCCAAAAACTTCCCTGTTGTGACCCCAAAGGTGCACTTGGCTGGGTTTAACATGAGTCGGTGATCTCTGACTACTGTGAAGATTTCCTCCAGATCGGAAACATGATCCTCTGCCCTGACACTTCGCACAAGCATATCATCCACGTAAACTGAAATGTTCTTTGACAATTGCTCTTTGAAAATTTTCTCCATCATCTGTTGATATGTAGCTCCCGCATTTTTTAAGCCGAAAGGCATACTTCTCCATCCATATACCCCACAACAAACAGCGAAAGCCGTTTTGGCGATGTCTCCCCTGTTCATTTTTACCTGATGGTATCCCTGGTATGCATCCATCATAGATAGCAGAGCACACCCTGAAGTAGAGTCCACCAATTGGTCAATCCTCGGCAGAGGATAGTGGTCCTTCGGGCAGGCAGCGTTTAGGTCTCTGAAATCCACACACATCCTCCAGGTGTTTGTTTTCTTGGGTACCATCACCGCGTTTGAGATCCACTCTGGATATTGCACTTCCACAATGTGTCCAGCTTTCAATAGTTCATAGACCTGCTCTCTGATGGCAGCATCCTTTTCAGCCCCGAAATTCCTTGTCCGTTGTTTCACCGTCTTGACCTTAGGGTCCACATTGAGGCAGTGCTCCGCCAACCCTCTATCAATTCCCTTTAAATCTGCGGTGCTGAAAGCAAACACATCCGCATTTCGCCGAAGACAACCAATGAGCTCCTCTTTGACCTGATCACTCATGACCGATCCAATCTTAGTCTGGAAACCCTCTTTCCCTGGAAATAACTCGATCATGTTGCACACATCACTGGTGGACACCAGCGCGGTTTTTCCTGTGGAGTCTCTGTTTTGCAGTAAATCTGTCAATTCTTGGCGCTCCTCGGCTGAGGCATGCACTTCGCCTACCTTCCCCTTCTTCCGACTATCGGCCCCCTCTGTCAGTCTTTCCCTTTTCTGCCCCGCTGATTGTGTCAGCATTTGTACATGGCATGCTTTTGATGTCGTTTGATCGCCACAAACTTCTCCCACTCTCCCTCCCTCGATGGGAAATTTCATTTTCAGGTGAAACAAAGAAATGACTGCTCTGAACGCCGTCAAGGCAGGTCGGCCGAGTATGACATTGTACGAGGGTTTAGGCATATCCACCACTAAGAAACGTACCATCCTTGTTTTGTTGCCCGCCACTGTATTGCCAAGAATCAATGGCAGCTCTACATATCCTAGAGGCATGACCATTTCCCCCCCGAACCCAAACAGAGGAGCATTTGTCGGCTCGATACGAGCTTCGATTCCCATATTTTGAAGACATTCCTTATACAAGATGTTTACAGCGCTGCCCGAATCCACGAAAATACGGTGGATAAGGCAACCAGCGATGTCTGCCGTTATGACCAGTGCATCATCATGCGGGTACATTAATGTGCGTATATCCTCTGTCCCAAAAGTGATCGCCGGTTCCTCTGCCGCGCTGGTGACTTCCATGACCCTTTTAGGATAATACCCTGTTTTAACTGCTCTGACGACTTGCTTTTTAGCCCTATTTGATGTGGGCATCCCGTTCTCCCCACAAATCATGTGAACTTCCCTTCTATACGGGGGAGGAAGAGGCACTTGCCTATCTGCCCCCTCTCTGCGATTATCGCGGTTATCATCCGCTCTGCGATCCCTGTTGTTCCCCTGCTCTTGTCGGTGATCACGGTTATTCCTTTGATCCCTCTGATCTCGCTGATCCCTCTGATCTCTTTGATCCCTCTGATCATTCCGTCTCTGACCCTCATTTCCTCTATCAATGAACTGGTCGAGGTATCCCTGACGTACTAGTAACTCCAATTGATGTTTAAGATGTCCACAATATTTCATGTAATGCCCGAAGGAGTTATGATATTAGCACAACTTATTATTAGGCCCCTCCTGTGGCGGCCCAGCCCGGTAGGTTCCCGGTGCCCGAAAGAATGGTTGATCCATTATCAAGTGAAAAATTTCGTCATGTGGTTTATTCAGGGGCGTGTACTCGGTGAACCGTGTAACCTCATTCACAGTGCGCTGTTGTTGGGGCGGCATTCCTCCCTGGGGTGGGAGTACTCTCGGAGGCAACCCTCTGAACGGGGCCCTATCTTGATGTCTCTGTCTTTCAGGTGCTTCCTCAGCTTTCTTGACCATGTGTTTCTCATTTTCCACCTTCCTCGCCATTTTGGCATCCTCTAACTGTAGATAACCCGGCAGCCTTGCCATGATGTCATCAAAGTCCCTTGCTGGTCGAATTTGTAATTCGTCAAAAAAGATCCCCGGCCTGAGTCCTCTGACATAGGCGCAGTTTTTAATTTGCGATTCTGCCTCTGGCACCTCCAGAGCGGCAAGGTTAAACCTCGCTGTGTACTCCCGTAGCGTTTCTCCCTGCTCCTGCTTAATATCCATCAGCGAAAGGGCTGACTTCCCTACCCTCCGTGAACTCGCGAACTGACGCAAAAAACGAATCTGTAATTCTTCGAAAGAGTGAATGGAATTTGGGGGCAGCGTCCCAAACCATAACTGAGCCGGTCCAGTAAGAGTAGTGGAGAAGATTCGGCACTTAATGCCCTCAGTGTACATGTGCAATGTGACCAATCCCTCAAACCGATTGAGATGCACTTCCGGATCGGTAGTGCCATCGTAATCCAACGAGATGGGCTTGTAACTTCTGGGTAGGGTATCTGCCAGAATACCATCAGAGAAAGGACTACGGTTGTTGATGGGATGATACCGTGAAATCCTAGCCCTCTTGTCCCCCTTTTGCCTCCCCTGCTCCCTTCTATCCCTGGGTATGTCATGAGCGTGGCGCTTGTGAGTTCTATATTCATGTCTGCCAGAGGAATACTCTGGCTCCCTCTCCTCTGATCTTTCCGTATATCGGGATTTCTCTTGACGGTGGGACTTCTCTACCCTGTTCGAACGCTCCCCTCTGTCCGACCTCTCTGATCTCTGACCTCTGTCGTCTTTCCGGGATTTCTCCCTCAGAGATTCCTCCAGATCCTGGAGTTGATGTTTCAGCTGGGATACTTGGTTTTTCAACCGTGCCTTCTCCCTTGGTCTCTCTTCTTCGAACACAAGGGAGACGGATTGACTATCAGATTCGTCAACCCTCTCCTTTCTAACAACGCTATTGAGCCTGACACGGCTCCCCTCTGGTCTTCTTTCCACTTCCCTGTCAACGGGATCCCCTTGCACCTCCAAGGGCATCACCACCTGTTTGTTGATTGCCAAAGTGTTTACCTCCTGGGCAGCGGGAGGTGGGGCCTCAGTGCCCTGCAAAGTAGTCGTTCCCACCAGTGGAGCTACAGTGGGAACAGTGGACAACATGGGAGCTCCTAGTGCCTGACGCACAGCGGAGTAGTGAAGTAGTGCCATCATCTGTTCCATCGACCCAAACGTGAGCTGTCCCGCTCCAGACGCGGGAGTTAAGCACGGCATGTCAGATCCTGGAGTCACCAGAGCAGTTCTTTGGAAGCTTGTATTCAACCCTGTCAACGGAGTGGCGGAGATAGCCTGAAACCCTGGTGGGGCAGTGAAGGTAGCATTACTCTGTAGGCCAGCGAACAAGGAGGCAGGCACCTCAGTGGTGAGAGCAGCGGAGTCGAACTCTTTCTCCAGGTTGCGGTGAGCATCTGACGATCCCATAGTACCTACATGTAAGCAAAGTGAGAAAAGTCCCAAGGACAAAAGAGCAAACCCTCCGTTACCGACGGGAGTCCCAATATAAGAAATCCAATAAAGAATCCCGAGCACCGGTACAAAGACCGTTAAAGAGTTCCGAGTAATTCTACACTCTGGAAAATAAACCCAGAGTATAGATTGAGGAAAATAGAGCCCTCAGTAAAATCCAGCAGACGCGAGATACCCAGAGATAAGTACAAACAGAGCAACCACCAGAAGACATGTTAGCACGATTCATTAAACATGATAACAAAAAGAATTATGTAAAATACTATCATAATACGAAGATTAGTCAAGGAAAACATGGAGAACATGAATAAAAGTTTCCCATAAGTGAAGATCGTCCACAAAACAACAATATGAATCTCACCACCACTAAGACAAAGTGTTTAATTATCATATTATTGAGGCAGATCTCTTGCATCAACGACAATAAATACCCTTGAAATCGGAGGCTAGCCACAAAACCCATAGATCCACAGCAAGAAACCCCAATATTATCAGGAACAGAACAGAACTTCCAATTTAATCATCGAAATCGAAGATCAACCACGACAAACATGGAAAACACCCATAAACCCCCTCCCTTAAACGAAAAACGTCTATAAACCCCCGATTCAACGATACAAAGCAAGGATTAGTCACCAAAACATAGGAAGTAACGGTAATTATCAGTCGCAAACAAAGAATACCCACGGATTAACAACGCGAAACCGAGCACAACAGAAGCAAAGTACTAATCGGCGTATTATCGATGCAAACCCAGGAATTAACAGTAATAACCACACGCTTCACCAAAAACAGGATAAAACACGAAGATCGCCCACAATTATCGTATTAATACGCGAAACAACCATATACCAGCAACATAAACCCAAAATATCGGGGATCCGTAAGGAAACAACGAACACAATCGGAACAGAGCACCCAATTACGATTCCCTCATGCAAAACATTAGATCGATGAAGAAAACCTCAATACTACAAGAGAACCCTTTATTTGCAGATAACTACCCCAAACAAGCGGTAAATAAACGTAAATTTCCCCTGATTCATGTTTTACGCTCGTCGCCACCTTTCCCCATGCACCCAAAACACAAATCAACACAGAGCTCAGCGGATTAACAACATATTAACCCAGAAAACACAATTAACCGATTAAAAACAGCTGGATGTTCGGATTATCGGACCAATCGGTGCCAACGCCCGCAAATCCGATTGAATTTACAGATCTGCGTACGTCGGCAACCGCGACCTCACGTCTTAATTCAGTAGCTTTCCCACAGACGGCGCCAGTTGGTGTTTAATGAAACCAACACCTAAAACTATGGAGAAAAACCATGAACTATACCTAGTGTGATGACTTGAAGAAGACGAAGTAAAAATGATCGGAAACCTTGCCTCAAAGAGAAAACAGCAGTTGTATTCGAAAATATGAGATAGCGTAGCTCATAATACACGAGCTCGGGCCCTATTTATAGATTTACAAACGGAGGGGTAAAATAGTAAAAACATCTTCGATGCATGCGTCTTGCGTGGTGGAAGGGTATACTGGTAATTTCAATGATACGCGGGGAGACCTTCCCGCGCATTTAATGACTCCTCTGGTAGAAATGTCTCTTCTGGCAAAGGCGTCTCCTCTGGCGATGTAATCTCTGGTGGAGGTGACTCCTCTGGTAGACACGTCGTCTCTAGTAAAGGCGTCTCCTCTGGCGATAATGACTTCTCTGATGCGGATGACTCCTCTGGCGAAGATGGCTCCTCTGTCAAGAATGACTTCTCTGGTGCGGATAACTCCTCTGATGAGAGTGATTCCTCTGATTTGTACTCTCTCCCTACTCTGTATATATTGCTCCTCACCAATTATTTTATTTACTTTTTAGTTACAATGTACGTAAATAAAATAAAAATAAAACTAGCTAACTTTTTATTTTGAATCATTTTTTTAAAAAAATAAATTGAGTTTTTATATTTGATCAATTTATAACTGATCACATATGACTGCATAAATTTATTGAGAGTGTAAATGGTGGTTACGAACTTACGACATAGTAATACAAATTACAAATTTGTTTACTTCAATTAATGATGCAAATATTTGTAACTTTAATTCCAGCGTCTCTGCTGATTTATTTGAGCATGCTTGTATATGGTGGTATATCTTCAACCTAAATAACTTAATTTTCTATTAGTACACCCCAGTTAGACAAAGTATTTAATACTAGTAATTAATACTAACAGCTTCTGCTTTTCAATAATTTACATCACTTCCTTTTCTTTCTAATAATTAATTAATCATGTTCTTATACTACTTCAAACTCAAAACAAAAAGAAGGGAGCTGTATCTCAATTGAGCTTTTAGTGGTGCACGTGCATTTTAATTTTAAAATAACTAAAATGACTTATAAATCAATTCTGATGAAGCATTTGGACACATAGGACAAACTTTTTTTTTTTTTTTTGATCGGGCAAAGTCATGTTAGATGTTAGTAGTTAGTTCCCCATCTACTCCAAGAACCACCTTATCTCTCAATTCACCAAAATCCACCTTATATCTCCCCAATCTCCAATTCGCTCCCAAGAGGGATCGAACCCGGGTCACTTCACTTAAGTGAGGATCCGGTGGCCAGTGGGCTAATCCTTCTAAGTTTCCAAAATAATTGCATCTTTGTCACTCAAGGCAAATCTTAAAAGGTTAGCAAAGTATACTGATGAGGAGTAAAGTACTCATGTATCTGAAGTGCAACAAAGGTCAAGAGGTAGAGCTGGAGCCGAGCAGAGGAGAATCACCTCAATTAGTATTTCCTGAGGAGTTGCCATTCAGTGGAAGCATTCGCAGACTTTCAATGATGTTTCTACTAAGAGAGCGAGCAGCGCTGACATATTCCTGCGCAGCTAAGGTCGGCAGCGTTGCACAACAGACAAAATCCGACAGACTACTGACACATTCGACGGTCACCTATGCGGAGCTTTCTCTTTAACTAACCTAGCAATTGTACGAAGATGTTGAATGACTTCTTTGCCCCTCTTGTACATCTCTATAAATAGGAATCTCACCTCTCATTGTGAAGTTACGTGATATGAAATTAAACATTTTTTCTCTTTTCTTCTACATCTTGACTTAAACTTATCAACGATCGTTACTAACAGGTGAAGCACCCTTCTTTTAACCCTACAACATGATTAATGAACATATCATATACATTCTCCAAGTTTCTCTATACACATCATTTGCTACAATTAAAGTGGTATAGAAAATGGGAAAAACTTTATGCTATATGTATACACGGTGTTCACTTTAATTAAAGAAGATATTTTTTTATGCAGAGCTCTACGTTGTGCAGACCACTCGTATACTTTAATATATTTTTTTTGTAAGTGTCCTATTAATGTCCGCACATAAAAATTTGTGTTAAATAAATATAGTAAATTTGTGTTAAATAAATATAGTAAGATTTATTAATTTTTAATTAAGATGTTATGTTTCGTGCAACTAGATGCACCACAATATGTCTCATATAATAAAATTCTAAGTGTTCCTAAACATACCCAAAAATCAAATTCTTGAATGTGCTGTAATTATAACTTCATTTTTTTTCTTTTTTAATTTTTACGACTACAATATTCTCAATTTTTTTCAGTATTAATAGTACTACATCGTTTCATTATTGAAAAAAAATGAAAATATTGTAATTGCAAAACCAAACAATGTTGTATTTATACAAAACTGCAAAATTCCCATATATGTACCATTCATGAAATGGAGTCTCAAGCTGTTTTTCTCAATTCAATAGATACACATTCCAGAAGCCATTCAAGTATATATATATATATATATATATGAATCTATTACATAAATTAATCACATGTACAACTAGGGATGTCAAAAAAGCTTGAAATCGACGGGTCGATCCGAATATACCGATAAAAAAGGAGGGTTAGAGCTGAAAATTTTTAGCCCGAAAAAAATTTAGTCTGAATGGCCCGAACCGAAAATAGCCCAAGCCCGACAAGATTGGCCCAAAAATCGAGTGGGTTGGCCCGATTAACCGAACACTTTCTAAATAATTGATTTTTAAACTTTAATACTATAATTTTTAATTCGATGATAACATTTTGATGCTTGTAGAATATGTTTTGATTTTTTTTAACGTTTAATAACAAACATCTAGATATAAAAGTCAAAGAAAGATAGTCATTTATATTAAATCTATATACATTTTTTATCGGAAACGAAGTTAAAGTTAGATATTATGTAATCTTACGTTAAAATAACACTAATTTTTGTATCTAAAACAAGGCTAAATGTCTTGATTTAAAAAATACGATATATTTTTATTATAAGAATATGATTATCTATAAAAAAAATTAAACATATAAAAAAATCGTAATTTTGCGTATCCGAACGGGTTAGCCCGAAACCGAGTGGGTTAGGGTTAGGGCTGAAAATTTTTAACTCGAAAAATAAAAAACCGACTAACCCGAACCAAAAATAACCCAAAATTGAATGGGCTGGCCCAATTGACATCCCTGTATACAACTATTCTAATGAGTCCAAACTAATTAAGGAATTATAGGATGGAACCTCAATAATTGTGCATGTGTGTCATCATACAAACTTATTCACTCCATGTATATATATATATATGATTAATGGTAGTTTAATTATGTAACTAACTTTTGTGTTTAAAAAATATTCTCAACTTTCAAAAACCCTCAACTTTGAAAAAGGTTGGTTTATGCCCTGCTTTACAGATTTTGGTGATGAATTAATGAGTCACCTACTAGAATCTGTATTATATTTAATATATAATTGGAAAAAACCCCTAAACCATAAATTGGAGCTGGATCGAGCTGGCGTGAAGGAAATGAGAAGGGCTGACGACATGGGGTGGCTCGAGGGAGGCATCACTGCTGGTGCCGAGGCACGAAAGAGAGATGGGATTTTGCGTGGAGTACTAAAAAACAGAAGAAACGAAATGGAAGAACAGCCGATGGAGGAAGAAAGAGGAGGGGAAGAAGAAAAGAAAAAGGATATTTTTTATATATTGTTTTATTTATTACTTTTTAACTTGTAATATTTTTATTTATTATATTCATTTTAATTAATGTAATTTGTTTTTTTAATTTTAGTGAAATGTTTTAATATAAAAGAATTAAAAATGGGATTAATTGGAAATGAAGATTTTAGCGCCACTTTAAGCGTCAATGCACTGGAGAGGGGTGACGCTTAGGTGAGGACCACCAATTAGCGCCACCCCTAAGCGCCAAGGGCTGGAGATGCTCTAAGAGGTCACCAAAAAATTCGGCGAGGTGAGTCGATGTTGCCGAATTCTATAAAGTGATAACTTAAATCAAATTTTCTTTAAAATTGAGTTTTAAAGTGAAAATGTAAGTTTTGGAAATATTTTTTAGAAAACACTGTAAATCGGGGACACAAGCTAGCTATGATTAACCATAATAGTATATGATAATATTCCTTGGCCAAGTTGCTGAGCAATCAGACTAAATTCTTGCTGATAATGCAGCAATTTTCAGCTGGAGGTAACCTTATAGTGATGCTCTGCGCGAAAGCTATAACCTGAGAAATCAAGAATGAAATATTATGCAAGTGAATTTTGTGGATGCAGAAAAGTATATAAAAATTGAAATTTTTAAGCCAACTTACAGCAAGGAAGCTAGAGCACAGAATACTGAACCCAGGAAAGTTAAAGGGGGCATTATTTGATATAAACAGAGCTGCATGGAAAAAAGGGATAGAATTATGAGGTTTTTATATAGCTAGTTCTTGAAAAATAAGTAATTTTGTTCAAGAAAATATAGAATGGTTATGGTTAATTACCTGTTAAAGGGCTGAAAGCAAGAGGAGAGAAGATGTTGGCTAAGGAACATATGCTGGAAATGCAGCCTTGAGCCTTTCCCTAATAGTATGAAGTAATATGTGATTTAATATTTTTCTATATTTTTTATTTGTGTATTGATTTTTCTTAGTGTAAAATGAAACAATATAATGTAACAAATTCTGTTTTAGTTCCAAATTCACCTGCTCACTTGGTCCTGTTTGTATGGATGCAATGCTTCTCAGCTGCATAACCAATAATTATAATAACTGTCACGCAATTTTTAAAAATTTATGTCTTCTAATAAAAATAAATGAGTACTTGCTTTTAGAAGCAAGAATGAAAATCTTGGTTCCTTATTTATGGGTTAATTGCTGGAAAATAACACAAAGTTAACCAAATTTTGTAATATTCACATATCTTTTTCCACCAAATTAAGCTTGTCCAACGTCGTTTTATCACTGAAAATTTTGGGAATATCGCAATTGCAAAAAAAAAAAAAAAAACGTGTGTGAAAATTGCAAATTAATTTGAGTAAACAATGCATTATTTCCAATAATTAACCCTTTTTCATGAACAAATTAACCAACTTACACATGGATAAGTAAAAATTGAAAAAATGGAGATCGTTGCAGCAACATAAGGAACCTGCAATTTGTTCACAAAAAATCAAATAAAAATTGGCAAACTGCTTTATTAAACTCACTATGCTATGCTTTAATAGAAGATGATGAATAACTCACCCAAGGCGACCATGCGATGCTATAAACTACCATCTGCACTCGAAGACATGCTAGTTAATTAACTAAATAAACTAGCATTTGCATTGCATGGAAAAAAAATTATATATTTATTATATAACATTGATACCAACTCAATTATCATATTTATATATATGATAAAAAAAATTATTTCAACTAAATATATTTGAGCCGAATATTTAAAAAATTAAAATTGATATTATGAAAATGCAAAAAAAAAAAAGTTAAAAAATGAAAAATAAATTTATTCAAAAAAATATGAGAGATGAGAGAATTTTTTAAAATTTTAATGTTTAAATAAATATAACTTTTACATTTTAAATCAAATATTTACATAAAATATATCAAATTAGAGTTTTTATCGTGATCTTTAATTTGATATGCATATTAAATATTTTATAATTATTCAAAATTCATAATTTTAGAAATAAATAAAACAATAAAAATAAGAAGATAAAGAAAAAGAAAATAAAAGAGAAAATATAATTTACAATAAACATTCAATTTTATTATAAATACAAAATTGCCACTTAATTTTGAAATTAATTTAAATTGATTTCAAATTGAAATCTTGCAATTTTAATATAGTGCTCGTATATATAGATGTATAGGGTGGGGTAAAATAAAATTTATTGTAAGAACTGTGATAGTTGTAATGAACCTATAATTGAACTACAATGAGCGTATAAGTAATTGCACTGAACCTATAAGTAATTCACGATATTAGTTGAATATAGGATTCAACACAGTTACGTTATAAGTTCAGTGCAGAATTTTTAGAGTTCTCACATTAAGAGATTTTTATTTGAACCCCTTCTTATACACATAAATATTTGGTGTTTGTATAATTTATATAAAGTACTCCATTTATTTGTTGTTTATTATGATTCAAATACTAATGATGCAAGTTCTTACACAAGCACAGCTGGAGAATAGCCCTAGAGAAATCATCTTTCTTTCTCCCAGAAGAGGAGTTAGAATAGGCATCACAATCAGCTGAAAGGCAGCAGTACCAATTTCAAGATATATATAATCAATGAGAGAGAGATGAACTTAATTTGAAGAAAAATCTACCTGTGACATAGATTCAGCAATGCCACTAATTATCATCAGATCAGAGAATTGATCTTTGTTGAAGTGAAATCGAGCCTTTAAGTAGTACTGCATGCATATATATGGCATGCAATAAACAAATAAGAAAATTCGCAAACTGACATCTTATAGTATCAAAATTAAAAGAGAGCATTTAATTATTCAAATCAAATCTATTTAAATAGACTTAATTACCATCAAAGAAGAATAGAGTCCAACATCTGCCATGGTGCTGAAGAACGCAATAACTGCAGCTTTCGACAATGTGGGGCTGCGAAAACAACGTAGAAATTTCAATAATTTTTAAACATTATACTATAATTTTGAGACAAGTAATTAATCCAGAAACTTGTAGCAGGAAAGAAAAAAAGATGAGTTTTGGGTGACCTAATCCTTAATAAGCAAATAGCCTCATGTAGTGAATCCACAGTCATGAAAAGCTTCCATTTTTTCGATGGAGATTTTTCGAGCAGACAATCATTTTCCGAAACATTTCTCGACATTGATTCCGGAAGAAACAATCTCATGTACACCAATCCTATTACAGACATGCCAGCTGCAACCTAAGAATTAAATCATACTTAATTTTAATTTTCTGTGAAACTAATCTAATTAATTTGATAATAAAAAAACAAGGAAAATTATTTATATCTAAAATACATCAAACTGTTCACATGTATCCTAATCACTTAAATATGACGACATCGTTAGTTCTTCCTGATTTGGGAAAATCGACGGTCCATTTGTGTATTTTATAAAATAGATAGTGAAATATAAATTAAATATTTTTAGTAGAACGTGACTTTGTAAAAAAAACGTTCATGATCATTAAGTATTTTTTTATCTCCAATTCCATTGTTAATTTGAATGAGATATGAATAAAACAAATTAAACTAGTTCAAATGATTTGAAACCATCAAAACATACCAAAGATGTACTCAATTTAGTAAATAAGGGACTAATTTTAGTATTCTGATCTATCTAGCCTAATCCTCCAAAATAACACCCCCTTAATCTAAAGAAAAGATTGGTATGAAATTAACTCATATTTCAATATTAAGAATTTTTTTTATGAAGTTTATCTCCGATATTTTTGAAAAAATAATTGTGGATGTCATGAAGGATCCTACTATTTTTATCTACGTATTATAATAATGCACATAAAAGTTAAAGAAAAGAGTACTTATGTTCTTGCCAATCTTTTCTTTAAAAGTGTTTCAATATATTGCACGTGGATTTGAATGTTAAGTGGAGTGATTTCAGTATTTGACCAAGTCAAGTAGAGGATGTTAATTAGAGTAGGATAATTAACAAATCGCAGATTAATTTGGATATAGTATAATTGAAAAGAATGGAAGATACTTGAAATGTAGCTGAAGTGGAGAGGAAGCGAGCGGAGAGGTTTCCTAAGACGAAGGAAGCAGATGAGAAGCCTGACATTATGGCAAACACTGAAGCTCGTCTGCTTTCTTCAACGTTGTCTGCCTGCACAAATTAATTCATCACTACCTTTTTTGATTGCAAAAATTGAGGGAGCAAGAAATTAAAAGTATACCACATATGCAAGAGCAAGGAGCAGGACGCTGCCTTCTGTGGCCATGGCGATCACGGTTTTGAGCATGTAGTAGGCGTACAAGTAATATCTTGTTCTCTTGTACGCCAGTATCGCTGCGGGCCCGTCAAAATTTCTCGTCAGATGTTCGTGTTCCGTGTCTTAATTAATGAAATAAAATACGAGACGTGAATATCATGTTTGAGTGTTGAGATCGGATGAATGTGACATGTCCGGTTATCCAAAATTCTAAATTCAAATGTGATTTTGAAATTAAATGGCCGAAATTAAGTTATAGCCGAAATTAATTCTAAAAAAACCAAAATTTGGGGGATATGAGTCGAAGAGAGAAAAAGAAAAAACAAACTTACTTTACTCGATAAAGTGACCCAAATTAAATAAATAATGAATATAAATACCTAGAGGAAAGATTGAGAGAGTGAGAGGGAGAGTGAGCATGAATTTTCTGCCGTAGGTGTCGGACAGCTTCCCTATTACCGGCATCACAACAACTGATCCCAATCCTATAATCTGCAAATAATATTAATGAATGAAATATCGGCTTTATTAAAAAGAAAAAGCAAAAAAAAAAAAAAAAAACTTCAAAAAACCCTTGAAAGCACAGAAAAAACATACTAAGGGCTGAGTCTCATTAAAACCTCTTTAGATAAAACTAATGGAAAAAAAACCCAAAAGAGAATCTGCAAATAATAATAATAATAATAATGATGATGATGATGATGATGTGACAATGGTGAAAAATACCCATTTTCAACTTAGAAATATAAAAAAATACCCACGCCTCTCAAAAAATATAAATAACACTTAGTATGTATTTACATTTTATGACTAAATGGACTGAAGTACTCTCTCTGTCCCAGTAGAATAGTCTTGTTTCTTTTTGGCACGGAGATTAAAAAACTTGCTTTTTGAGTGTAAAAGTGTGTAAAGGTGTGTGGAGCCGTATTTGTTTGTAGTGTAAAATCATTACCAACAATAGAAACATGACTATTTTAGTGGGACATCCCGAAAGGAAAACATGACTATTAGAGTGGGATGAAGAGAGTATTAATTAAGAAAAAAAAAAACAAGCTCATCCCACTTCCCCAAATTAGAGATTTTATAAGGAAAATCATAAAAAATAGTTTTGTGTTTTTTGGAGAAATATTTCCCACTATTAATTACTCTGGTATAGTGTAGCACGTACAACATCCATATTTTGGAGACAGAAAAATGCAGATTGTACAAAATAAAATGAAAAAAGATGTGGCAAACCTATTTCTTTGGCGGGCAGTACTACATTGATTGTAACCCACTAACCCCCCCCCCCCCCAAAGGGCAGTACTACATTGATTGTAAGTTTTAAACCCCCCCCCCAAAAAAAAAGAGAAATAAAAATGGGTTAATGGTCGAAAAATACACGAACTTTCACGAAATTTGCAAATTGCACATGAGCTTCAAAAATAGCCTCAGAATACATGACTTTTTAATTTTGTTGCAAATTACACACGCGTTGACCACCACATTGATCGGTGTTGGCGTGGCTCCCAGAATTTTTAGACGTGGACTCACCGGTGCTCAAAACGACGTCGTTTTGAGTAGTGTAAATTAAAAAAAAAAATGGAAAAAGGTGAGAGGCGATGGACCAGAGGCGGCTTCCAGTCTGGACGCCGCACCTTCTTCCCATCTAAACGCTGCATTCGTCGGTTGGTTTGCGTGGTGTGTGTAGGTCGGAGAAGGTGAGAGGTGGCGGTGGCTCTGCCACTGGTAGGGGCGGCGTCGCATCGGTGGCGGTAAAAGTGGAAAAATCTCCAGATCTGGTAATACTTGTTTTGTTTCTTGGCGTAATACTACTAATTCTAGTGTTACCCCAAATATGCAATTTCCTGTGAATGAAACCCTTGATGCAAATGTTATTGCGAGTGGTAAGGGGGCGGATTCTGTGAAATCTGGAGGTGGGGAGAAGGGTTTTGAGACTATTCCTGCGGGGAATCAGTCGGTGAAGTTCGGAGATATGTGAGCTTTATTCTTGAAGGAAGTGTTGGATTGGAGAGAGGTGAGAGAAACGGGTCACAGCCTGTTGGGAATGCAATCTTGGTGGATGATAGTGGGGGAAGAAGAGAATCGGGGGCTCCCCACGTTGGGGATTTCATTGGTCGGGGGTTGAATCTTTGTAAGGCGATTTGGGGAGGAGGATGAAGGCGGCGACTCACGAGGGTTGCAGCCATAGCGCTCCTGACAGTAGAGGAGGATGAAGGCGGCGTCGTTGTTGGAGATGAGGGATTTAGGGAGGCGACTTGGCAGAGGAAGACGGAGAAGGTGAGGCGGTGGGAGGTGGTGGCGTCGATGAGGAATGGGTGGTGGAGGTGGCAGTTGAGTGGAGCTGCTGTCACGGCGCAGCTGCTCCTCGCCGGAGAAGCAGGAGGCGGACACAGAGGCAATTTTTTTTTTTGTAAATTCTTCAAAATATCAAAACGACGTCGTTTTGCCCACGTGGCTTGCCAGCGTGTAAAAAAAGCCATGCAATATGCCATGTAATGTCCAAGTAATCACCGGTCAAACCTATTCTTCGTCGGAAATTTCGCCGTGTGCAATTCGCAACAAAATTAAAAGGTCATGTATTCTGAGGCTATTTTTAAAGCTCATGTTCAATTTGCAAATTTCATGAAAGTTTGTGTATTTTCCGGCTATTAACCCAATAAAAATTAAGGAACAACATAACCAAATAAGTGACTACGCCCTACGTAGTTGGGATCGATCTCTGCACTACACAAAGATGAAAAATATCTACACCACACGTAAATGGGATCACTATACCACACAAAGATGAGATCACTACATCGCACACATACGATTGAACCCAAAATCTCTCACACCACACAAACGTGGGAAAACTACACCGTATGCAGATAAGATTGAATCCAAAATCTCTTACAAGAAATAGTCTTTGGGTGTCTCAACTTTGCCACTTAATTAAGTTAGGCCTCATTAGCACGTACCTGTAGATTTATTTGGACTAAATTATATATAAAAAAAATTTCCAAAATAATCAAAATGATCTGCTTGTCTCAAAAAATATCCTATACTATCAATAATTTCACAATAATATTCGTACTTGTAAACTTGTTAACGTAATTTAATCTTTTATAGTACTTTATTCGTCCCACGAATCTGATTTGAAAATGTGCCAAGATTCGTGAGACGGAGGGAGTAATATTTTTCACTACAAAAACCGTTAATTTTTACTAACCCTACAAAAGACCCACGCCACTATATATTTAAGTCATAGATGCCACTGCACGTCAGAGGTCTTTGAACGGTCAACATAGATTAGCGGCCTGATTAGTGAAAAAAATAAAAGGAGGCTAGATTGGTATTAAATTTTAAAAGTAGGTATTAGTGAAATATTATCAATAGCATAAGATATTTTTTTGAGGTGAGTAGATAATTTGGATTAGTTTGAATAATTAATTTAGTTTTTTATTAATGTAACACCGTTTCTACTGCTAGATTATAGCAAGGAATTGCAGGAAAAATGAGAGCAAATTAACAAAATAGATAAGAAGAAAAGGTACCGCATGTTGAGCTCCGGTGAGGTATACAGCAAAGGAGCATTCATCTTGGCCGGGGCAAACCGCCGCCATCGTGACGTCGGTGATCACCGGAGCCACCATTCGAGAGGCAAAGCAATGCAGGAAAACTGTCATAAACAGGTGGCTCTGCCCAAACTTCTCCTCCATCTATCTATCTATATGTTATATATATTGTGTGTGTGTATGTGTGTGTGAATTAATTTCTTAAGAAGAATGGAAGTATAAAGTGAAGAAGAAGGAGAATAAGGATTTGTAAATGTCCTCTTGAATTTTGAATAAATAAGGAGAGAAAATGTGATGTTTGTACGTGCATGTTTTATAGTAGTGTTCATGTATCCTAACACTTATGATGTGTTTGCTTTTTATCCATTTAAATAAAGAGATAATATAATAAGGTATAAATTTAACACCTAAAATAGTGATTATATTTTTATATCTTGTTTGGTTCAAATTAATGATAATAATATATTTATCTACTTCTCATGAGGGTATAATAATATACCCCTCTCTCTCTCTCTCTCTCTCTCTCTCTCTCTCTCTCTCTCTCTATATATATATATATATATATATATATATATAGGGGGATGCCCCAATGAGACCCCCTAATATTAGTAAGATCTAGGGTACAATCTGGTGCGTTTATTTTATCAATCCTATGGCTGATATTGTATCTGGAGGGAGATTTTTTTTCGCATGGTTCAAATTCTGGAGGGAGCAAAATATTTTAAATTTTGTTATTCATCAGTGTATACTGCATTATTCATCAATATATATTGCCTTGTTCATCAATATATATGTCTTATTCATTACCAATTTTTTAAATTTTGTTTTTCATCAGTATATACATCTTGTTCGTTAGATTTACGTCTTGTTCATTAGTATTATATGTCTTATTCATTGTCCTTATGTTACACGAAAAATAGGGGGTTATATATATAGGGGCGCGCTCCAGTGAGACCCCTTATTTTTCGTGTAACATGAGGACAATGAATAAGACATATAATACTAATGAACAAGACGTATATACTGATGAATAACAAAATTTATAATATTCTGCTCCCACCAGGATTCGAATCCTGCGAAAAAAAAAATCTCCCTCTAAATATAATATCAGTCATAGGATTGATAAAATAAACATACCAGATCTTGTCCTATATCTCACTAAAATTAGGGGGTCTCATAGGAGCGGCCCCCTATATATACATGTAAAATTATCATTTTTTCAATGGATAAGGTGTTGCCCGAAAATTTATATCATCTGTCCGAATTTTTTACTTACATCAAACTATCAAAGCAAATAAGATATAAAGTATTAATAAATAAAATTTATCTCTTCCTTATATCTCAAAGCAAACACACCCTTATATTTTTTTTTATCTACGACCCTACTAAAATGACGCTCACTTAGTCTCTGTTTTTCTGATCCAAACTTAATAAGCATTAATGAGAGTTTATATGAAATCATATCAATATATTTTAGGGTTAATTGTATATAAATTATTTAACTTTTAAATAGTTCTCTGCACACCAACTTTAAAATTTGTATCAAAATTATTCAATTATTAATTATTTTCTCATTATGCTATTTTGCTCATTTTCCTACTAAACTTAGTACTGAAGTGGCTATCTGAAATCTTATGTGTTCAAATCCTACTTAGTGTTGCTACAATTTCGAGAAAAAAAAATATAGTCAGACAAGAAGAATCCAAGAAATCGGAGGAATCCAATGTTTTCATCCAACTCGACAATACAATACAGTGTTGTTTCTATTTTTTCATGTAGTCATATGAGCATATATATTTTTATACCAAAGAAGCATATTTATGCCATGTCACCATGTTATGATCCAGCGAGATAGCAAAATAGGAAAAAATTAATAGTTGAGTAATTTTTATATAAATTATAAATTGATGTACAAAATGAGAATTTTTTGAAAGTCCAATAATTTATAACCTTATATTTCAATATGTTACACTATAAATTTCTAACAATATATATTAAGTTAATTTTCTACCTATTTCTTTCGCGAGCAATCTCATGACAGACGGTATGATTTATTCATTTATTGTTGAAGTATGGAGTATGAATATACGGAACATTATAGCTCTGAATTGTTTTGGGCAGTTATACATGGTCCCTTTTTTTTCTCTCTATTTCTATATTGAATATGGGTTGACATCTCCCTCAAATATAGTCTCATATAGACGAACTAGGTAATCGATTTGATTCTCGATCGTATGTTTTGTTACTTTCTTGATTATTTCATTATTTGTGCTTAATTTCCTAATCCTAATAACACGTACCAAAATTTTAAACGCAATGCATCCGGAACGTATTAGTTATACCAAATAGAAAATATTAAGTACCTTATTGGATTAATTGTCACATATTTCCTCCCAATCCCATTACAAATGTCCCATTTTCCATAATAAAATGTTCAATTACAAATGTCTCATTCTCCTTTTAGCAAATAATTAAAGAAATTTAATGGGTTCACCCACCATATTCTCTCTTTATACCTACTTTTAAAATAATATTTAAACAGTTTTCATCAACTCATTTTATCTACTAATTATATATTTATTAATCTTTGTGCCAAAAAATAATGAGATATTTGTAATAGGACGGATGAAGTATTAATCAAGTAAAAAGATGCAAGAGAAAAGGAGAAAATAAATATATCAACATAGTTAAAATCTTTAGGACTTTGCGCTTTTGCTTTTCCTTACGCATATGTTCTCCAATTTCTGAATCCAATTTGAATATTCGACTTTTTGTTTTTTGCTTTTTCTTCTTTCTTTCTTTCTTTGCTCTTTTTTTTGATCGTTTGATTGCGTTTCTGAATAAATTGTTTTTGTTTCCTCAATTTTTTCCTGGAAAATATCTTTATCTCAACGTGTTATTATGTTTTCGGTGTGCGATTTTTCTTTTGTTTTGTCATTTTTTGGGAAAAGAAAAAGACCAAAAAGAATCAACTTTTCTTTAAATGGTAGATGATGAATTAATAAAGGCAAAAATTTATGTATATTCGAAAGAATAGATCTTGAGTTGGGTTTTCACTAATTTCAAATTAGAATTCATTAATTTTTAACTAAATTATTAATCCATAATTTTGATTTAATTGTCTCTTCAGACAATACTCTTCCGATCCTAAGGAACAATCTTCCTCTTAATTAGTATAAAATAAACTCAAACTATATTGTATATTGAATTATGCATTTATAAGTCCTATAGCTAGAGTAGCTTAATTATGATTCAATTAATGTAGTACATGAACAATAAATGCATTAGGAGAGTTTTCAAGTATTGTCAACACAACTACAATGATAAAGGTTGGCAATGTGACTAAGATCCGTTTGCACTTCGTAAGGGTTGAGTTTTAAGAAAAAATTATATAAACTTTTATCTTGACTTAAAAAAAAATATATGTGACTAAGATTTTAATTTTCCTCAAAAATTATTATTATTATTATTATTATTAGTTTGCTCGTTAAAGCTATTACATTTTCAATTTGTAGCTGGCCACGGGCCACCGACTGAAGCTCTAGGATATAGTAGTAGTTGATAAAGTAATAAAGTATGTATTGGGTTATAATTGCTTCTAAAATGATGAACTTTGCCTATAATTTTCTTTTGGGATTATAGCCAAAAAATACACGAACTTTGATAAAAGTTGCAATTTTCACCTGAACTTTCAAATTGGCCAAAATATACCTGAACTTATATTTTTTGTTGTAAATTTCACCTCGACGGAGTTCAATCATTGCAAGTTCAGGTGAAATTTACAACAAAAAATATAAGTTCAGGTATATTTTGGCTAATTTGAAAGTTCATGTGAAAAATTGCAACTTTTATCAAAGTTCGTGTATTTTTTGCTATAATCCCTTTTCTTTTTCCCGTACGTGAACTTTAGAGTATTATATTTACAGTTTGTTGTGAATTTCTCTAAAATGAAAATTCGACTGAATTAAATTCTCAGTTGAGAAGAGTTTAAAATTACACATTTCCTCAAAAAAAAAAAAAAAAAATTACACTACTATAACATGTGTAGTCTAAATAAGAATATTGTAAGATCTTTTAACATCATGTTACAGTATTTTAAAATTTAATTTGGCCGGTTTTAGTTTTAAGAAAAAAATTACAACATACTGTAAGTTCATACGATTAGTGTTACTAAATAAAGTTCATATGAAAAAATAAACTATGGGCAAAGTTCATCATTATTTAGTCGTAACTAAAAAATAATCATATACAATAAATTTAATTGTTACCTGCAGATATTTTGAACCCTTCAGTACTGCAGCATCAATGACGTTGTGACAATGGATTTAAGACATTCACATGTGACATTACTTCAAATCTTTCAATCCAAATCCAAGACATACATAAAATAGATAATTACATAAAATAATGATGAAAGTTTATCACAAGAATAATAATATAATTTTAAAAATCACAGACCGTAATACTACTTGGACTCGTTTGATACACGGCATAGGATAAGATGTGATATGTTTGACTGAATGTCATATATATTAATAACATGTTTGGTAGAATGTATTAAAATGTCTGTAAAATATAATATGTTGTTTTGTATGATATATTAATATTACTAGTTTTGCGCCCGTACGATGCACGGGAGACATTATTTTTTAAAAATAAATGTTATTCCATTTTAAATCAATTGTTATATTTAAAATTTAATTATTTATTAATGATATATGAGTATTGAAATATTTATACTCTATTCGTCCATGAAAACATATTCTAATTTGTCTTTTCCGTTCGTCCTAATCCTAATTTGTATATAGTGATGAATTATAATATGCAACAATGTTTTTTCTAATTACTACAATAAATTATAGTGTAATGATTATGTTGTAATAAATATAATGAGATTATTATTGATACACAATTTATAATGATTTGATTAATCTCAAATGTTTATAATTTTGACAAACGTTAGAATCGACTAAATTCTTGATATTTTTAAAATAAATAAATAAATAAATATATATATATATATAGAATTTATTTATTACTTTGATTATTTTTGCAACATGAGTATCTTAAACATACAACTATAATTTATTTAATATTTTGACTATTTTTTGTAATATGGAGTATTTTAAACATATGTCCTAGATACATTTTTTTTCTATCTAATATTAAAAGATAGATTAAATCAACATGACTTATATACATCTTTTTTTCTTTCTAATATTAAAAGAAAGATTAAATCAACACTTACCGTAAAAAATTTGATGTAGGGAATAAAAACATCTGGCGATTCGGCCTCTTATTTATATACTCTCTTCGTCCCCAAATAACTTCATATATTTTCTTTTTGAGGCGTCTCCCAAATAACTTCCTATTTGTTTTAGGACATTACCCCACCACTAATAATACTTTATTTATTCTTACTTTTCAATTTTTCATCATTCTCAATATATTAATTATAACACTTTTTCACCACTTTCAATACTAATTATAACACTTTTTCTCCACTACTAATACACTTAACAATTAACTTTCTTAAAATTCGTGTCGTCCCCTACTAGAAAGTTATTTGGGGGACGGAGGGTGTATAAGTTAATTTACTAAGCTAATTTACTCAATCTTAATAATTATTAATATGATTTTGTTAATTGTCTCAATTGAATTATAAGTTAATTTAAAATGAAATTATTGTAGCCCTTGTAATTTTATCAAGCAATGCTTGTAGTTTATAGAGTAATGAGTATAATAATATACAATATTTTTTTATTAATTACCACAATGAATTATAATGTTGTCATTTATAATAAATATGATGAGATTATTATTAAATACACAATTTATTATATGATGATTAGATTCTAATAAATATGATGTAATTATAAACTTTTTCAAAAATAGAAAGATAATTTTAGCGGAAAAATATGGGTTACTATATTTATCAATGGTTGTGCTTTTAAATATATATATATATATAGGGTGTGGTTCTAGAGAGAACTACATTATTTGTGAGAACGGGAGAACCATCAAATCTAATGCATTCACTGTAAAAATTAATGTATTTGCTGTTAAAATTAATGCACTCAAAAAAATTAAAAAAATTGCTCCCTTCAGGATTCGAACCCAGGATCTGCATTCATCCAACAAGATGATGTATCCACCGTAGATCTTGATGATCGAATGGCTGAAAATAGTTCTCCGTTCTTTTTTTATTTATGGTTCTTTCCTGAACCTCTCCCTATATATATATATATATATATATATATATATATATATAGGAGGGCTAAAATAAAAACACTTCTTAAAATATAAAATATAAACAATTTTCAGCCCTTAGATCATCAAGATCTACGGTTGATTCGTAACCTTGTTGGATGAATTCGTGGTCCTGGGTTCGAATCCCAAAGGTAGCAAAAAATTATTTTTCACAATTCGTAACCATGTTGGATGAATTCGTAACCCTGTTGGATAAAATTCGTACATTAAAAAACGTTTATATTTATATTTTAAGAAGTGTTTTCACTGTAGCCATCCCCTATATATATATATATATATATATATATATATATATATGTTTACTAATAATTATAATTAAGTGTTTTATGTCGAACTTTCATTTTCTTCTAAAAAATCCCAAACTTTTAGATTTTTCCATAAAATGTCCTGTTATACAAGATTCGGTGACGGTCGTCGAATGAAATATTTTGGGGATCATCATTGTTGGAAAACCATATTATGAACCACCATTGTTGGAAAGCATTAAAAGTTAGTTTTTTTTGTCATCTTTCCGTCATTAAATTTTGTATAGCGGGATATTTTATGAAAAAATAGAAGTTTTTGATATTTTAGAAGAAATAAAAATTCGAGATATTTTATGAAACACTGAAAGTTCGGGACATAAAACACTCTTAACCTTAAGAATTATATTACGTATACCACCTCCATAAATGGTAGTATATAGAATAACTTAAATCAGTATTATAATATCTTCGCGCTTTTGATATATAAAGGGCAGTATGTTTCATATTACTTCTTATCAAATAAAATATCACATGTATATTATACACCTTAATCATCCATACCAAACAAATCCAAGTATATATATTAGATTACATTGCAAATGAATTGTAAATGCCAATATTTTGCAGGTAAGAAAACTGGGCCGGGATTTGATTTTTCCGTTGAGTTATAAATACAATTTTAATTAAAATGAAGACAGTTGAATTAGATCTACATATATTAATTAGGCCATAAAATCATGTTAGTTTGCGAAACAGTAATATGTCGGCTTTTGAAAATCATCAAGCATTGCTTTCCGCCGTTCGTCCACCAATTTGTATCATAATTTGTTATTTTGATTCGTCCATCAATTCATATCCTAATTCACTAATTAATTTATTGACCTTTAGTAATTATGGATTTTCTTCTCCACTTAACAAATAAATAACACACTTTTTCTTAAAACATGTGTCCCCTTCCCTTAAGACACGAATTGATGAATAGATAGAGTAATAAGATTCGTACTTTCTAAAATTTCAAGTTTAAAATTTTTAAAAGATAACTTTCTAATAATTCAATTTGATAATAGAAGCTTTTGCATATGTAGAAATTCTCACAAAATATAGATAATTTAACGATTTTATTAAAATAATTGTTTTAAAAAAATTATTTAGTGGAGGCTGAAGCCCTTTCCACTCCCTCGCTTGTGCTCGCCACTGATTGCTATCGCCGTGGCCTACAATAATTGAATGTACTCAACTAAATCACATGACTTTCAAGTTGAAATCTCACTTATAAATTAATTTCTCCATTTATAATTGCACAGTTTCTCCCTTTACTGTGACGATGTGTGATAAGACGTGATATGTTTAATAGAATATATTAAAATATTTATAATATATAAAGTATCCTTACTTATAACTTAAGTTGTATTGATGCTATTGAGGTTAATTTAATTCAATAATATATTAATACTCCCTCCGTTCCATGAAGCGTGACCCATTTCTTTTCGGCACGGGAATTAAGAAATTGGTATTTTGTGTGTTAAGTGTGATAGGTGAAAAAGTGAAAAGGTGAATAAAGGGTAAATTTTTTAGTACTATTTTTAGAAACAAGTCAAGCTTCGTGGGACAACCCAAAAAGAAAAGTGGGTCACGCTTCGCGGGACGGAGGGAGTATTTATTATAGTTATAATCGGATATTATGTATCTCACTCAAAAGGTGATATTAAGAATCACACAAATATATAATATAATATAATACATATATCTACCAAATCAATTACTTCATCCGTTCGATATAAGTATATCATTTTAATTGAACGTGAATTTTAATAAAACGATTGGTGATTTTTATATATTGAAAAATTTATCTCATCGTTATATGAAATGAGAGGTTGAGTTTGAATAAGGGGTGATTTTTTAAAAAATAAATAAAATATTTATAAAGATAAATTATAAGAAAAAAATATGGATCATATCCTTAAAAAAAAGTAACATATTTTTTACAGACGTTGAAATTGGAAAAGTTGACATAAATGTTTGAAACATATATATAATGTCAATTTCTTAATACATATCGTTGAAAGTTAAAATGGATTCCGAGAATTGGGCCATAATCCATGTCCACTTTGACTGGAGGCCCATAAAATACATGGATTTTATTTGTTTGTTTATTTTCTATGTACAACTAACCGATTGATCAAGTAGCAAGGACATGTTATATTACAGAGTTATTATAATTTAATTATTTGCCTTTAACTAAATGCATTAATTTGGAAGTTTTCTAATATTATATACCATCTTTTTTTCAAAATAAAAATACTCTACATTTAAGTTTTCTAATTTTGTTCATGATTTTACATTTTTTTCAAATCAAAGTTGAGTAGACAGCCATAAATTTCAATATTGCTAAATCGAACAAAAAATGACACAATATTAAAACACATCAAAACATCATCATTTATAACTAAATATGAGTTTCGACAGTGAAGAGCAGCGCAGTTGTTAAGACGTTTCTCCTCCAACAAAGAGGTTGGGGGTTCAAGTCACCAAGGGAAAATGGAGAATCATTATTGATCATCTTTTTTTAAAAAAGAAAAAAGAAAAAAAAAACTAATTATGAGTTTCAAATAAATAAATCATTCGATTAAGGGGAACTAGGGCAGATTAAGATAAACTCACATTAAGTTCAAGAAAGGATTCACGATCACATTGAAGCTTTCAATAGCATTGTTGTGCTCGTTGAGAAATGATTCATATTGAGACAATATATATCTGAGAGGGATTTTGCATTTTTCAAGATCATTGTCGAGCTCGTCCATGGAACTTGAAGCCTTTTCTTGGAATTGAAACTAAATACTATTAGTTATAAACGATGTTTTTTTGACCACGTTGAAACTTTTAATCGTCAACTTAGTTTTAATTTAAACGAAATTTAAAATCGTGTGCAAATTTAGAAAAATAAAAAGACTGATTATTTTTATTCAAAAAACAATTATGGTAAATTTCAAAAAAACAAAGAAAGGAAGGAAAAGTAGCAATTACAACCCAATGGCGTTTAGCCCCCTATACCCGACATTGGATCAGTTAAGCCCCCGATGTTCCAATTTCAGTGCAATTAAACTCTCACCCTAACGTCCATTTAACGATGTTTCTTTTTTTTCTTCTTAGTCCTTGATGATGTCGGTCCGGTTTCTCTCAAGCGATCAGTGCAATTCAACACCTCCGATCTTAGCAGCAGCGTGAAGCAGCTGCAAGTCGGCGTTCAGTCAGACGATGTTGCTCTCAATGGAAGTGGAATTCCTGCAGATCCCTCACACTGATTGTTGGGACAAGGATTCTGCTTCATCAAAAGAGCAATGTTGAATGGCTACACAGCTCCGGAGTTTCCGACTAGCATATACATTAAAATTCCCGATGGTTTAGAGGTGGCGAAGCCTGAAAATTCCATGCCTCGAGCTAGAGTTGCGGCTTGGGTGAGAGGGAAGCGTTGTTCGGGTCTTCTTCGATGTACAGCGAGAGGTTTAAATGGGTGTATATCTATTCATTTGTGGTGGAGCTGGGAGCTATGGAGGTGATGTTTATACTCCTACTAATGTGGTGGTTTCTCTTCCAAAAACATCTCCCGACGCCTCGATGGAGGCCGGCTACAACATGATCTCGAACCAGTTCCAACGGTATAGCTACTCGGAGCTGAAGAAGGTGACAAAAGGATTCACGAAGGAGCTCGGGAGAGACGGCGTTAGGGACGGCAAAGGGGCTGGCGTGGAAATAGAGGTACGCGATGGCGTTACGGACGACAATGAGGTTGGTTGGCGTATCTGTACCACGAGTGTTTGGAGTGGGTGATCTACTGCGACGTTAAGCCGAAATAAAAGTTAAAAAGAAAAAAAGAAACGACGTTAAACGTACGTTAGGGGAAGGGTTTAATTGCATCAAAATTGGGACATCAGGGACTTGATTGATCCAATATCGAGTATATGGGCTAAACGCCACATAGTGTCCATGTTAGGGGTGCAATTGCTACTTTTTCCAAAGAAAAAAAAAAAGACATTGAAAATTCATTTATTTAAAGAGCATCCACATCCGTGAGGCTCATCCACCGGCTCGAGTCATCCATGACGATGAGCCTCCAATGCAGCTGGGATGACTCGAGCTCAGGCGCGAGCGGTGATTATCGCGAGATACACGCGCCGAAATTAAAAAAAGAAAAAGAAAATTCATACCTGGTTTCGATGCAGCGGCAACCAGGAGAGTTTGAATAGAGAGGGAAGAAGACATAAAGAAGATGAAGCGGCGATTGAAGAGAAAAATAGACTAGGGTTAATAAAAAATATATTAATGGGCTATAGTTTGCACTTTTGTTAAATTTTAAAGGAGTATTGGCTTGTAAATACTCGAACCTTTTTTATTTTATGATTTTGCACTCCAACTTTAAAATCTGTCTATAAATATTTGAGCTTTGTATTCTTTTTTATTTTGCACTCGGAGAATTTTTACCCCCTAAATCGTTGCTAACATGTCAGCCGAATTGACATCCCAAACTTTACAATGACATGTTTTATATCTCATATTGACAACAAACTTAATTTGGCTGTCATGTCAGCAACAATTTAGATTAAAAATTCGTCATGTGCAAAATCAGAAAGAATACAAAATTCATGTATTTATAGACAAATTTTAAAGTTGGGTGAAAAACTAGAAAATAGGAAAAGATTGATTATTTATAGGCCAATACCCCAATTCTAAAATGACCCATCTTATTCATTATGATTATTTTTTAATTATCTTAATTTTCATTTTTTATTTACTGTAATTTTCAATTTTTAATTAATATATATATATATATATATATATATATATATATTTTCAATATTTATAGTAATGGGCTATAGTTTGGGCTCTATTACTAATTTAAATATATGTAATTTAGATACATACAAATCTTAGTAATTTAAATTAATATAATTTTAATTTAAGAAATTATCTTAAATTAAATTAATGGCTCAAATTTTAGTAATTTCAATATGAGTCAATCCAATGCAACACTTGACTTATAAGTGGGACCGAAGCATGTATGAATCAAGTATTGACTTAACCAATATTGATAAGTTACTTAATTAAGACTTCCTGAATTACATGATACAAATAGTAAAATTTATATTCCTTCTGTTCACAATAAGTGTAATGTGGATTGATTTGTTTGGTAATTAATAAATTAATGGTTTGTGAGATTGATTTTTTATAAATATTATATCTGAATGAAAGTAAAAATGTAAGTATATATATATTACTCCTGTCCCTAATGGGACACCAAGCGGTGCGACCTCCTGTGTGTAAACAGTGAGGTCTCGGGTTCAAACCCCACTGCTCCCCCTTCCCAAGTCCCCCCCAAAAAAGTATATATATTACTCCCTCCGTCCCAATAGTAGTGTCCCATTTTTCTTTTTGGGCCGTACCAATAATAATGTCTCATTTCTTTTTTGGCAATATATTCTTTCTCTATACCTAATATTTAAATAATTTCCGTCAATCTACTTTATCTACTTTTTACAAACTGCTTAATCTCTGTACCCACAAGTAATGAGACACTACTAATAAGAATGCGGGAGTAGTATAAAATAGAACTATATAATTATTATAAATGAGTAAAAATAGTAAATATACTACACTTAGGACTTAGGAGCATTGCACTCATAAACGAGAGGAGCATTGCATTCAATCCACTATAAGTCTACAACTAATTAATTTATAATGAATATTCGAACTCACCAAAATTGACAAACAATTTTCTTGAATCTGTGACCACGGCAACTGGCACAAATGATGACCCAAAAGTTCTATAACCACCTTCAATACAAAATCAACTTAACGTAGTTTCCAAATAGTTTTATTTCTAATTTTTTATTTCACTTTTTAATTAATTATTATTTTTTAATCTACAAATACATTTAAAATAAAGATAAAATAGAAATGAAAATTATTGTAATATTTTTTTTTAATTATTACTCCCTCCGTCTCACAAAAACATGAACATTTGGTTATTTTGGGACGTCTCACAAAAACATGAACATTTCTATTTTGGTACACTATCCCACCAGAATCATTTTACTTTTCACAAAAACTTCAAATTTCGCAGATCCCAATATGTCCTAACTTCAGACGCAACATTTTTTCTAACTTTTTCTTAATTTAGTAATTTATATTTAAAATATTACAGTAATATCATGATCTTTTAATTTTTTTTCGTAAAATTAACACATAATTTCTTATCACTGAAAAATTGACATATTGAAGATAATACTGACTGCATCAAAATATCGAGGCCATGCCAACAGCGGCTTCAGCAAAGCATATAGCATCAAGATATCTCAGTGCCTGAAAAAAATGGAAGTGATCAGTTAAATACGTTTGGCAACGAATTAAAAAAGATAATATTATTATAACGTTTTAGAAACATGTTAAACTTAGTTCTCAAGTAGACACCAAATGTGAATTTCTATTTATGAAAAATGAGGTCTAGGGTTCAAACCCCACCACTCCTCTTCCCCAAAGTAAAAAAAAAAAAAAAGCATGTCAAACTTACAAATTAAAGAATGAAAAGATAACTCAAAATCGTTCACCTGAAAACAGTTTAATTTCCAAAAATATATATACAAGTCTCTTTACCACTTTACCTCATTTACAGTAAATGATTTCTGCAAATTCAGAATGAACCTACAACAACAAAATCAAATAGGAGTATTATCTACCAAAAAAAAAAAAAAAAATCAATCCATATAATTTCATCCTAATTAATTAATTATAATCTGTAGCTATTCATCCATGTTCAACTCAAGACTCCTAGGCTGAGCCATAGTCCTCCTCTTCCACAAATTAATCTCCTTCTTCGGCTCCAAATCGCCGCCTCCCGCCATCATCATCATCGGCGCCGAGAAAGGTATCCGGCACTCCTCCTCCTCCTCATCGCCGTCGCTGTACCCCCTCTCATCGTCGGAGCAATCCCCCGGCGCAATCTGCGCCGCTGTCCAATCGAAATTCGCGAACGCCTCACGGCTGCTGGCGAACCTCCTCATATGGCCCAGGCTCGGGGCTGCGCTCCCGTCGCCCGGCCCGGCCCGATCATTGGCCTGCTCAGCACACTTCCTCCCTCCCGCCAAAAACTTCTTGATCCCCGCCTTCTTCTTCGGGCCCGGGCCCTCGGCCACGGGCTTGAATTCCTTGGGCAACGAAACGGGCTTCTTCTTCTTCTCCGAAATCCGGCCCCGGTGCTTGACCCGGCCCGTGCACGAGACCTTCGGAGAGGTGGGCTCTTGCGAGAACGTCTCGCGGCTCTTGAGCTTGCGCCGGGCCTCGGCCGGGATCATCGGGCCGGAGAAGGCCTTGTTGTGATGGGCTCTGGGCCGGCTGTGCGCGGCGGCATCGGGCCGGCTGTCGCGGCGCGGGCTGAAAGGGATGTTTTGGAATGAAATCGCCTTTGGCAGAAGCTTCAAAATCTTGTTTCTCAGCTTATGATTGTTTGCCTTCTCCATTTACACACTACTTCTCTTTTTTCTATCTCAATATGTATGTGTGTGTGTATATATATGTGTGTGTGCAAAATATGAAAACACACACATATACATGCGGGTGTGTGTGTGAGTGTGTATACATGAGCAGACGAGATAATGGAATTAGGGTTCTAAATTTGACTTGTCTGTTTAGGAGGTGTAAAAGGTAACTAACTTGGTCAAATGAGAGCAAATTTAAACAAAAAACATATATATACATACGTAACATACCTACTGCAAATGGTATTAAATGATAAATAAATAATTCAAATGTCCAAATCTCTGGGCTAAATATAACACCAAATCAACACTAGTTTATGCAAATCGGTAGACTAATTAATCAACAAAATACGATGGCATGTGATCACATAGTAATAGTTCAGAACTTCAAATTAGACTCTCTGAATTTTGTATAGTTAATTTCTTTGTGATTGTGTTTATATATTTGAAAGAGTAAAAAAATAATTTAGGTTTATTCGACATTAGAGTAAATGTAGAAAAATTCTTGATAACGGCTGTATTTTTAAAATTTTTGAATTCGAGATTTTTAAAAGATAATTAAAAAAATGCATAAAATTAATAATTTAACTATTTTATAAAAATAAAATAAATAAAAGAGTAAATGCCCGGTGGGAGCTCAAGTCCCCTCAATGTGTCCGCCGTTGTTTGCCATATTTATGAAAGTGGGTCCAATGTTTTAAATAAGGAAAATTAAATTTGATTTTTTCAACGTGATGGAAATAAAAATATTTGGATGTGGCCCTTTTGCAGTTTGGGTGATTTAATCTTATCTTCTGTGATTATTGGGAAAACAAAGTCATACTAGACGGCAAGGGGCTGGGATTTACACGTGGATCGATAGTTTAATTTGTGATATTTGATATTTATACTTAATAATCTCCAAATGTTGAACATTGGAAATTTGACTTTTATAACACGATTATTATAGAGTGCCGTCCAATAGTATATATTAATGTGTTAAGGGACATTCTTGCAAATGTCCCTATATTAATTGTGAGTATAAGTAATGATTAACCTTAATCACTTGCGCGAATATGGAATTTGGAATGATATTGTTTTTTAAAATGGTAGTAATTAATTAGGAGTGCAAATTTTTTGAATGATGCATAATGTCTTACTTTCTCAGCATGCTTGCTGCAGTAATTAAGTGTGTTAGATTATGATTAATTCAATGAATGATAGATAATGGAGTAAGACAAGAAATTCTTTTGCATTTGCATGTGCTTCCTAGGATGTAACATTTATTTATTTATTTACTATCATATTTTTGTGATATTGTTTGGATGCTATAATAATCGTAGTTTTGTAATAAAATAATGAGGGCATGCATGAATATTGTGGTGGACGAAGATAAGTCCATATATACTTTATTGGACTCACCCTTAACTTTAGGAATATATTAATACAGATATAAATATAGGGTTGAATTATGAAAAAAATCTATTAATAAAAACAGTGACTTATATTTTTTATATGATTGTTTTTGGAAAGAGATCTTAAAACCTCAAATTGGTGCAGGGTAAAAGTAGGAAACGCCCTCTATTTTAAATTAGTTATATATTTAGTTATTTATTAGTAATTTATATATATATATATAGGGTGCGGTTATAGTGAGAACCACAATTATCGTGAGAACATAAAAACCAATAAAATTACTGCATCTGCTATACAAATTAATGCATCCGCTATTAAATTTAATGCATCAAAAAAAAATACTCCCTCCGTCCACGAAATGAGTACCCATATTTCCTTTTTCGTCCGTCCACGAAATGAGTACCCATTTCCCTTTTTGACAAGTGTACTCCACACATCTCTTTAATTAATACACTCAAAAAGTGGGACCCTTAAACTATTCACACTACACTCCATACATTTCTTAAAACCCGTGTCGTCCACAAATGGGTACTCATTTCGTGGACGGAGGGAGTAATTTTTTTGCTTCCTTCAGGATTCGAATCCAGCACCTGCATCCATCCACCAAGATGATGCATCCACCGTAGATCTTGATGATCGAATGACTTAAAATGGTTCTCCGTTCTTATTTTATTAGTGGTTCTTATTTGAACCTCTCCCTATATATATATATATATATATATATATATATATATATATATATATATATATCAATCGCTCAATTGATACTAATATAAATTAACATTCAATCTATTACCGAAATAAGAAATTATTGTTTAGCCTCTCCGAAAAAACAAATGTATAATTAATACTCGAGAAATTCAAAAACAGTCCCAAACTTTTTGTGAGATAAAAGTCATGGAAAAATCCAAAATTGTAAAGGGGTCATGTTAAATAAGACGCAAGGAATAAAAAAAAATATGATAATTGCCATCATAATTGTATTATCCTATTGGGAATTTAGCTAAGATTAAGGCATGGTCCGCACGGATCATTATGAAATTGCTGATTGTAAAAGCTGAAAAAAATTAAATATAAAGGAAGAAATTAGGAGGAGTTAATTAATCGAGTTCAATATTTTATCCTAGGTTTCGTTTCGTAGGCATAACTACACTAATTGATTGGTCGATCATACATAAAATGATTTTAAAGGCTATAATGTATCATCCTTAAAAAATACATAAATGTGTCATTAAATTGTGGCCTACACCATCACCAACCAACCAACTGCAAAATTATAATAATCATAGATCATAGATATTTCTTTCAATTGTTTCTTAACAAAACATAAAATATACACACATATTAATCTTCTAGGCGAGTTAAACCTCGATAACTAATTCGAGGGGAAATGTTTAACAATAGGTAAAGGAAATATCACTTACACCATCACCAATCAACTGCAAATCATAATTAAAAATGCACTCACATACTAAACTATTAGGTCACTCAAACATTGATCCATTAATTGAAGGGGAAATCGATTGCCCGTGAAGAGCTGAACTGGTCTGATATTTCAATAGCCCATTCATTTTGGGCCGGATTTGGACAACCTGCAATTAAGTGGTTGGACCTGTTGGGCCAAGGCCGACTAGCCCAATTCGACCTCTTTTTTTTTTGAGGGAAAAGTAGAGCATATTATAAACGCAAATCCGAAGCAACAATATCAAGAAACCAACTTGGAAAGTCGGCCTTCCAGATAATTACATCAGAAGAAGACGAAGAAAAACGGGCAAGCTCGTGAGCTGCACGATTAGCTTCACGACGAGCGTGAAAGAAATCAAGAACAAAGGACTGACGGGCATGAGCAAAGGCCTCATAGAGATCGTCACAAAGAGAGTCCGACCCGTGATGGTTATCTTGAAGAACATGTATAGCGAGAAGAGAATCCGAAAACATAACCACCGGCCCCGAATCTATTTCCAAGCAAAAACCCACCGCCAACAACAAAGCATGAAGTTCACCCAATAACACCGTAGCTGAGAAGCCGATTTTTTGACACCCCGCGGCAATGATAGAACCTCTAGAATTTCGAAGGATGAAGCCCACTCCAACACGACTGCCCGCCTCCTGAAACGCCACATCCACATCAACACGAAGAACCCCCGGAGGCGGCGGGTACCAGTGACGAGTACCCTCCTTTGGCAGCAGCCGATGCTCAATCAAAACACGGTCTCGGACTTGCTGAAAAGCCTCCAAAAACCGCTGTCCTTTGATCAAGTTGAGAGAATTTGTGGCCTTACGCTTACCATGTTTGAGGTCACATAAAAAATTCCAAGTCATCCAAAGAAGGAAAAGCCAAAGTTCCAGACCTTTCTGCCCCCGCTTGCATGTCACAGCTCGGCAAATATCCATCAGAGTAAGACGTTGCAGAGGTTTAATATCTTCCCAAAAAACCGTTTGCTTCCAGTACTCTCTAACTCTCGAACACCACAAAAGCCCATGACAGGTAGTTCCCCAATTCGACCTCTTTAATAGCGCTATTGTTTAGCTTTGTACAATCATCAAAGTTATGAAATACAAATTTGAAATTTAAAGGGTTTTTGACTAAGCTTATTTTAAATAATTTATAATTTTTTTGAGTTTATAAGATGTTTCAATAGCTTATAAAATGTAGTTTCATAAGATCTTATAAGTTGTCAAAGTGTTTGGATAATTGAACTTATAAGCTAGAGATAATTTTTAGTTAGAGAAAGACAATCTTTGTTAAAGAGAAAAAATCGAATATAAATGAAATTAGAATGATATATGATGAAAATAAAAATTATAATTGAATTACTTTTGTAAAACGAGTGTTGCTTATAAGACAATGAAAAATTAAATTAGGGTAGATGAACTTATTTTTCGGGGCTTATAAGTTCTTTGAACTTATTTTTATAGCTTATAGCTTATAAGTTACTGTTTAGGTATTTTTTTTGACAAACACTTTGAAGAAACTTACTCCCTGTGTCCCTGAAATAAGTTCCTCTTTGGGGACGGCAAGGGTTTTAAAGAAAATTGGTAAAGTGTATTGATAGTAGAGAAAATGTGTTATAATTAGTATTGAGAGTGGTGAAAAAGTGAAAAGTAAGAATCTATCTATTATTAAATAGATTACATTTTTGAGAGCCCACAACCATTCTCTATCTTACGTGGCGCTCTCAAAAATCTCTATTTTGCTCTCTTTGAATTCTACTACTCAACGCAAATCATCTCTTAATCTCTTATTAATCTGCCTTCTTTTTTTTTTTACTTTTTTATTTAAGGCAATTTTAATGAGCCGATAATCATCTATATCATGTTCTCAAAAATTCATTCAATCAATCAATCAGCTGATAATCTTCACAAAATTCATCAATTTCTGTTATATCCACCGATGATTTCTCTCGCAATATCAATCAATCCGGCCGTTTCTATTCCAAATTTCTCTATTATTCAATCAATCTTTCTCCTAAATCCTAATCTCAAACAATAGGCGGTTAAATTGATTTAGCTCCTCACCATCTCCAAAATCAATGGTGGTGGGCCAAGATCTCTGTCATTTGCCTCTCGATTCGCCATTCTCCTTCATTGTTTCTATGAACTATGGCTCGATCACATCTTGATTCTCATTGTTTAATGCCTTCGTTAAAGGTCAAAAGCCTAACCTCAGCTTTTCAATCGTTAATCATACCATGTAGTATTTTCAACTATAAATCTTTGGAAAATGGTTTCTACACCTATCGTCGGAAATTCTTATTTGTTTTCCAGGTCATCTTTGGTTAATTGGCTATCAATTTTTGAGGTTTGTTCTTTCAGATTTCGTTGATTAATATGATATTTTCATCACTATATTCGTGTGTGAGGTGATTCGTCATTTTTATTTTCGTTTTATAAATAAGATGCTATTGGTCATCAATTGTTCTATAAAATGCCTAAATCGTTGTACAATATAATACTGTTACTATGAATCAATAATCTGAAATCCCTTCCCACCGACGCTGTCTCTTCAGCAAAATTGCACCGCACAGTTAACATTTTGTGCCATTGCTTTGAAATTATCTCTGAAGTTACTTCCATTCGAAGAGATTAAACTGAAACTAAAGCTGGATAATATCCCCATTTCAATGAAATTACCTACAACTTAAGCTTATTCATGTGGGTGTGTCTATTGTTATCTCTTTCGGATAAATTGCGACAAAATTATATAGTATTTGTTTAAAGGGTAGGAGAAAAAAGAGAACTATGTGTAACACTAAATATATTACTTAGAATTATCAATTTGATACTGTTTTTAGATTGTTCGAGCAAACTTAGATACATGTGTTTGATTTTGTGTAGTTTTTGTTTCTGGTTATTTAGTTGCCCCTTTGCTATTATTGGTCTGATTGTGCTGCCTGAGATATAAAATTTGTACAACTTATTCATGTTCCAACCTCTTTTATAATCCAAATAATTTAGAGAGAGACAAAGGTTTTGGTTTAAGTTTCACTGTGCGCTCACAAGGTATATCTTTCCCTATGTAAATGAACTATTATCTCTTTCTGGAAAACTCTGACCACGTCTCATTCTATAGACATATTCTTAGTATTTGGCATTTGTCACTCAATCTTGATTTCATTATGAAGTTCTCTGGTTGCCTCAGGCCATAATTTCTCCTTTTTTGTGTTAGCTTTTCCCAATACATGGTATTAGCTCTAAATCAAAGAAATGAGTTAGATTACTTATCATAGGCTATCGTGAATGCAACTTTTCCAAAGCTTCGATTTATAATTTCTATTTTTCCATCTGTTAGGAGTTGTATACTAGACTTGTCCTAAACTTTCTCCGCAAGACCTCCGAAAATGGGACATAAACTTACATGGTATCAGATGTGGTAGTTTTTGGCACCTTAGATGATTGGTCATGCTATTAAGCCTTTACAATATAAGAAAAAGAAGTTTAAAAGCTATCAACTGTTCTATTAGGTTAGAAGTATTTCTATTCAATGTCTTGTGATGCCTTCATCATGAACCTAATGTAGTAAAACCATATAATTTTCCTACCGGTGGTTGTCTATATCTCAAGCATTGCATGGTTCTTCAGAAATTATGGCATTTTAAAATAGCATAAACCTCAATGCTTTTGCATGCAGGTTGGTTAGAGCAGCTCATAAAAAGGGGCTAATATTATTCTTATACAAGTTTGTACTTTTATATTTGGTGAATCAATGATCCTATATGTTAATTTTGCTATTGATGATATGATTATTGTTGTGGATTAATTGATTTGAACTCAAGATAAGTTGATATCTGGAGTTGTCTCCCTTTACCTTTTTTTGCTGGGAGCCATCATATATCTCTACTTTATGCATTTTTAGTTCCCGCCCATTCCATCAAAAGCTTTCTTTTGATTTATTTTGATGGCTAAACTCCTTCATGACATCATACCTTTGTACGGAAATTTTCACCATTGCTAATTTCTTAATTTAGAATTTTGGAATTGCTGAACTTGGTTTACATATATGAATATTTCACTACATGGAATCATATGGAATGTTATCTAGATGCAGAAGCGGCATGAATTAGTTGGTGGATTTTACCAAAAAAAATATATATATTCATCAGTATATTGTAGTAACATTTTAGGGGTAATTGACATATGCTTTCATTGGTATAATTAGGAGATTCTAATTATTTGGATTTTTCTCTGTAATTTATCGGATTTGATGTACATTTTAAATGTGCCTTAATGCAGATTATAGTAACAAAAGCAAACAAGGAGTCAAATGGAAGGAAGCAGAGAATAGGGAATATTTGTGCAATTTTTGAAAATTTTGAAGTATGGAAGATTGAGAGCTGCTGGAGATAGCTACGGGAAGAGAGAACCTTAGTATTTGGGATTGGAAAAATAATCGACTTTCTTAGTTCTAGCTTTAGAATTCAATTAGTATATTATTATTATTATTATTATTATTATTATTATTTAATTGAAACCTATATGAATAGATCGGCCACTGGTGAGAGTCTTGGTACGAGTTTATGACTAATTTTTTTCTCTCTTATGGAGAAGATTAAAGATTCACACTCGAACAATTTGGATTCAGTATAAATTATTATATTTGGTGACTATTTCTGTTTATTATTGATTAGTTACGATTATGCTATCTTTTTATTAGCATGGGTGAGTAGCTAATTTTTTTTTTATTAAGTGAGAATACTAAAATTAAATTAATCTGAAATCATGTGAGTTTGTTAGATTAATAGGAGTAGTATATATTGGATTTAAATTTGTTCTTTCAATTCGTAAGACTAATGGATGATGCTTAGATGATACTCACAAGTCGGTTATGGTCTTACGAGTATTTTGGCTCCAAACAGTATGAT
This sequence comes from Salvia miltiorrhiza, assembly GCF_028751815.1. Classification (NCBI taxonomy): domain Eukaryota; kingdom Viridiplantae; phylum Streptophyta; class Magnoliopsida; order Lamiales; family Lamiaceae; genus Salvia; species Salvia miltiorrhiza. The sequence goes on from NC_080387.1 coordinate 53,200,594, forward strand.
GCTCACAAATTAGATCTGATTTGTCAAGTTCCAAACAAAATGATGTTCATAACTTAATTCGACCTTTGAAGCTTTAAATGAGATAATGCTTAGTACTCAACTCCAGTTTTTCAAATAATGCTTAGTACTCAACTCCAGTTTTTCAAGCTCCAAATGAGTGATGCTTAGAACTCAACTTGCTCTATCAAATTATAGACGAGATGATACTCACAAGTCAGCTATGGTCTTTCAAGCTCCACACGGGATGATGCTCAAAAATCAGTTATGGTCTTTCAAGCTCCACACAAGATGATGCTCACAAGTCGGTTATAGTCTTACGAGCTCCAAATGGCATGCTGCTTACAAGTCAAGTTTTATCTTTTGAAGTTGCATATGAGATGAGACTCATAAGCCAAATCTCATTTTACAAGCTTCAGATAAGATAATGATCAGAAGTTCGACGTACAAAAGTCAATTGTGATATTTCAAGCTAAAGACAAAATGATGCTCTAAAATCTTGTAAGGTTCGGATGAGATGATGTTTATATATAAGATGCGGTCTTAAATTTTGTCTATTAATTTATAAAATTACACTCCTATAAATTTAGTAAATCTTTCATATCTACGATGAACAAAAAATACGATGTGTTAATCCTTCATCATATCCTATGTCAAATAGACCTAAATCTTTTTTTTATTGTTTTTTTAAAATCTCCAACCTCGCATCAACTTTTTATGAAAATTTCATCAAATAAAAATTTATATAAAAATGCAATCTATTTTAACTCTCAACAAAAAACTAACATATAACAAGCAAAAATGTCCGAACTGTACCAGCAATTTATTTTGGCCAAATAAAATTAAAATTTTAAAATAATTTATATAAAATTATTTCATATGTTATAATAAAAAAATAGTGTACAATGATAATTATAATATAAAGTGATTTCCCGTCGAATTTCGACGGGTTACACACTAGTAAATAAAGTATTATTAGTGGTGGGGTAGTTGTCCAAAAATGGAAAGAAAAAAAAGAGGAACTTATTTGGGGGACGTCCCAAAAAATAAAAAAGGAACTTATTTTAGGAACGGAGAGAGTATAATTTTACATAAAAAACTAATAATTTAAAAAATTTATAAAAAATACTTCTTCGTAGTGGACACTAGAACTGGAGAGGTCTGTATAACACTATAGGCTTTGAGTTTAGTTCCGTTCAATTTTTATTTTCAAGATGCCTTAAAAAGGTAATCTAAATGACCGGTTCAAAAGAGTACAAACTTCCTCACAAACTCAATTTTAAAGTGTTAATGGGCAAAAATGCCCTATCCCTTATGTGTGTGTTTGAAAAGTGCCCTCTATTATCATAGAAAGCATTCTATGCCCTAAATATGTGAAGTGCCTAATTTACCCTTTGATGTTTGATTGGTTTGCTTGGTTTTTTGTGAAAGTCTTACACATTTGACCGATTTGACAGCCATCGGTCATAAAAATCAACGATTTGACAGCTATCGGTCAAGAGTATATGTGTCCGGCCGGCGGCTAGATCATGTGTCCGGCCGGCCGAACACTTGATTTTATCGGTCGGACACATGTCTGACCGATAAAATCATGTGTCCGACCGGCTAGATCATGTGTCCGCCCGGCCGGACACATGTTTTCACCGGCCGGACACATGATCTAGCCGGTCGGACACATGATTTTATCGGTCAGACATGTGTCCGACCGATAAAATCAAGTGTCCGGCCGGTGAAAACATGTGTCCGCCCGGCCGGACACATGATCTAGCCGCCGGCCGGGCACATATACTCTTGACCGATAGCTGTCAAATCGTTGACTTTTATGACCGATGGCTGTCAAATCGGTCAAATGTGTAAGACTTTCACAGAAAACCAAGCAAACCCATCAAATCAAGGGGTACTTAAAGAATAGGGCATGAAATGCTTTGTATGATAAGAGAGGGCATTTTTCAAATTATTCATAAGAGAATGGGCATTTTAAATTTTCACTCAATTTTAAACCAAAATTTTCTTAAATGCGGGTATGTATTATTTATAAATTCCAAATAAAATTTCAAGTCATAATAAACTCTTGACTAACGAGTATAGACTGTATAAACTCAAGATCAAAGTTCAAATTCAAAACATTTAAATATATAAATTATTTTACAAATAATTTTTAAAGTTAAAAAACTCTTAACAACGAGCATTATGCATATTTTTTTAATCAAAATCATAAATTTATATTTAATAGGTTGAAGAGACATAAATTTTTAAAATTTATTTGATGGTCAATTCAAATTTAAGATATTTGACTTTATGCATTAATCACTGGACTAACATGCATATATAATTTTTACAATTTTATTATCAAAAGTGGCCGTCTTCTGTGCCTTTCCCATTTTTTGTGTTGGTAGTGGTTCCGCCTGCGTGTACGTAGTTTTCCACTTTATGTGATGTAGAGGTCTCGTCTGAGTACGAGTTGCTTATTTGATTATATAATCCGGACACGGAAAAGAATCATACTTACCTTTTTCTTTCCACCGAAAAAAAGTTAAATTTAACTTTTTGAACATCACATCATATTTCTTCTCCTATATTTAACTATAAATTATAATTTTATTCCACTTTTTAATTAATAATATACTTTTTTTGGTACTAACATTACCCTTTATAAATTATACTTTTATTCTATTTATAGTATCTTTATTAAAATCCGTGTCCACTGTTAAACGAGACTTTGTTTCGTGTACCGAAGAGAATAGATACTTATTGTAATTCTAAAAAAAAAAACAAATAGCAACATAAAGTTATTTACATAAAGTCAAATGCGTCATGAACACAATATTTTAAAATATATTCACTTAAGAATGCGTTCTCTATGATTGTAAATTTATCATGAGGAAAAGAGGGATAATTAAAATTTCATCATTTAAATTCTTCGTTTTTTCTCATTTTCTACTTGACCTTTACTCATTTTTCCTTTTTATTTGTAATGAGGGCCAATTTTTTGTAGTGAAAATGAAGATTGAGTAAGGGTCAAATAAGAAATGAAGAAAAATAAATAAAAAAATTTAAATAGTGAAATTTTATTTATCTCTTCTTTTTCAATGATAAATTTACAAGCAAATAAAACGCGCCCTAAATAAATTCACCCTAAATAAATTAGAAACGTAAAGTTGTAGGAAATAGGAATATTAGTGTAGAAAGAAAATGTCTAAATTACCCCTCAAGTCACCGACTACAAAATCCAAAATCCCCGGTAAATTAGTCAAAACTACTGCGTGCGTTTTCGCAATTTGACGGCTTCCGATTCAACTCCTCCTCACGTATTGAATTTCTCCATTTTCAGATAATTTCAAATTCTAAATGCTACAAAACAAAACAGCCTAGAGGAATTCGATAAATCGTTTGCCCATTAATTGGGGTTGTAATTCAATTCAGTTTCAGCTCACAGAAAAACGAAAATGGCGAAGGGGCGAGGAAATCGGCACCAGGGCAAGAGATCGTCTACTGTAGTTTTGGTGCTCTCGATGCTATTAATGCTATCAGTCGTGCTGCTGATGCTTCTCGGTCTAGGAATTCTCTCTCTCCCCATTGGCTCCGATGATGGATTGTCAGCGATCGGAGATCACATCAAATTGAAACGCTTAAAAATAGACGTGTAAAACTATTTTTTTTTTTTCAATTTTATTGTGGTTCTTTGTGTGAATTTTATGTGCATCAGTATCCAAATTTTTGTGGTTGATTGCAGAAAAAACGAAGGAAATGGATTGGGGGAGAGAACGGAGCAGTGGAGTGAGATCCTGTCGTGGGAGCCTAGGGCTTTCTTGTATCACAACTTTTTGGTGAGCTTTTATTATGCATTTTTTCCATTTAATGTTTTCTTGGTTTTGGTGTATACATTTGATGATTATTGTAATTTGATTGGGGTTCAGTTAGAAGTTCTATTTCTATACGTACTTTTCCATAATTCCTCTGGTTGTTAGGAGTTCTATTCCATGATTAATTGTTCAGGAGATTGAAATGTGTACACGACCTGAAACTAGTACTTCTTTATATCCTCTTGCGGTAATGTACGTGCCACTGTTTATTTATCCATTTCATTGATTTGTAAATCTTAACTCATTGATAGTAAAAATTGTATGAAGCTTGTTGGAGATGTATCACATGCAGCTTTAAGAAATAACTGCATCGCGGAAACTGTAACTGAAATCTTTGTGAGGAAGCAATTAAGTCCTTTTTTTCCCCTCCTTTTGATAGACAATTTCTTACAGTTATGGCTGTTGGGCCATTTGAAGCACAGATACCATCCTATAAGTAATAAACTTCAATTCTCAATCACTTGAATCAGTACTTCTCATGAGATGATGAATTAAGTGGAGCTTACTCGTGTGTATGAAACGGTGTGATTTATCTTGATGAAATCTTTTACTATCATGCCTGCTTCTTAAAAAGTATTTTTACTGTCATGGTCATATTTTATTTGAGGAGTGCTAGTCTAGGAAGGCAAAGCAGGGCCTTGGATTGGGATCATTTTTTTCCTTCATGTTCAAGTCAAATTACTATAAGAAATACATTTCATGTAACAGTTTAACTTTTGTCTTAATCGAACTAAAACTACTTTTATTGCAGTCTAAGGAAGAATGTGAGTATCTGATAAATCTTGCTAAACCCCACATGGTAAAATCAACAGTGGTTGATAGCAAGACTGGCAAGAGTAAAGATAGCAGGTTGGTTCATCTAATTATCTTGATTAGTTGAGCTGCCATTTCCATATTTTTTTTCATTACATAAGAATTGGTTCTAGAACTCCTGTTTTCTTGTCATCTAAAGAACCAACATCATGGTTAGGGTTCGCACAAGTTCTGGAACATTCTTGAGGAGAGGTCGGGATAAAGTTATCAGAAATATTGAAAAAAGAATAGCAGACTACACTTTCATTCCTGCAGGTATGTGATAGAGATAGGAGTAGTCTTTTCTTTTGTTTACACTCCTTGCAAAGGAAAACATATTCGCCGGAACGAAGATCTGAATAATTGGCTTGACTAGAGGATTCAATTAATAATTGAAGATTGGCTTGTTTAGGTAATAGCATATCTGCTTTAGAATAATTGTGGGTTGTAGGCTTGTAGCAACAAGAACAATGTTTGCAATTGGTTTAACAGGTCGTTAGGCTTCTCTTGGCCTGATGGGAGTTCCGATCTTGCTTATTTTCTTGCTTCTTGTTCAGTTTGTTTTCAATATTACTATATCTTATTTCCTTTTGTTCAATATTTGGTTTCTTTATTAAGTTTATAAACTAATCTAGATTTCAAACCAGTGTCAAATTTCTCTTCAGTAAACTTACTTGAAGTTTAGTGTGGAAAAGGTGAAGAGTCTTAACTCTTAGGTCATTAATTAGAAGTATTTTGTGCGCTTTCATTCGGCTGTTCTTGCTATATTCAGGAAGCTGATCCATGTGAATATTTATTCGTAATGCTGTTTTGGATTCCCCTGTTTCTCATTTTTTTGAAATTTTCAAAATTTTAGCTTCATCGTGTTTAAATTAAAATTTACAGAGCATGGAGAAGGCCTACAAATTTTGCACTATGAAGTGGGGCAAAAGTACGAGCCTCACTATGACTACTTTCTTGATGAATTTAACACCAAAAATGGAGGACAACGCATAGCTACAGTGCTTATGTATTTGTGAGTACATATTCAGTGTCTTGATGCTTCCACAGTGTCAGGTATTTATGTATGTTTATTAAGTTTACTAGTGCAGGTCAGATGTTGAAGAAGGCGGTGAGACAATTTTCCCTGCTGCTAAGGGAAACTTTAGCTCTTCTCTAGGTTTGTCAGAGTGCGGTAAACAAGGCCTGGCTGTGAAACCGAAAATGGGTGACGCTCTACTTTTCTGGAGTATGCGCCCTGATGCTTCCCTAGATCCATCAAGCTTGCATGGTGAGTTGCATTTTTGACCCCTTGTCTCCTTTACTTTGATATTAGAAAAAAAGATGCGAAGCATGACGGACACCACAATATGTTCTGCTGAAAATATGATACACAATTATTCAAGTTTATGCTGTATTGGTTATTGAGACTTCTGATCTTGTGAAATTTCTGCTGGGTAGAGATATTCTTCTGAATTTCTAGGTAGATTTGTGCTTTCATCTTTCTTTTGGAATCATGTATTTGGCATCAACATTTAATTTCTGTTTTTTGGATACCGGCTATTTAATTCCTGGAGGTTGTCCTGTCATATAAGAGAGGGATGCTTGCCAGTGATACAAAATCAGAGACTAACCGAGACGACAGCTTGCTATTTATGCTGTATCAAAGATGGAGACTTCTGGTCGCATCTCATGAAAGTATAGATAGTCTTCCTAAGTTTTAGGCAGATTGTTGTTTGAGCCTCTGGTTTTCTTTCTTAGTGATATATTTGGTTTTAACTTTTAGTTTCTGATTTTATGGGGCTCTGTTATTTGATTCCAGGAGGCTGTCCTGTCATCAAAGGGAATAAGTGGTCATCTACAAAGTGGATGCATGTCGGTGAATACAAAGTTGGAAACTAACTGACAGGACGGCCTCCTGTTTATGTTGTATTGAAGATGGAGACTTCTGGTCTCATGCTGAATTATCAGGAAGTAGAGATATTCTTCCTAAGTTTTTAGGCAAGATTTGTGTTTGAGCCACTGGTTTTCTTTGTAATGATCTATTTGGTTTAAAGTTTTGGTTTCTGATTTAACGGGGCCCTATGATTTTATTCCAGGAGGCTGTCCTGTTATCGAAGGGAATAAGTGGTCTTCTACAAAGTGGATGCATGTTGGTGAATACAAAGTGTAGAGTATCTATAAGGTAGGCATATAAATTTATGTTGTTTGGTCTTCTTTCACACCTTTGCTTAATCATTGCAATTTAGATCTTAGTAATTGTTCACTTCTTGAAATTTGAATGCCAGTCTCGAACCTTTGAAACCTTATATGAAACAGACAGAGCTGTGGGAAAGAACTTCATGAATTGGTGATTCGAATTTTGTCCTATTACATAGGGCTCCAGTGTCAACAGATGACTGTGTTGGATAATATTAAATCCTTTTCTATCTTCCTTGTCACTGTCTTGACCACTGCTGATGCCAACAGTCAACTGGGAGCTGTCAGTTATATTTGTGGGGTCAGAGATTTGGTGGATTGCTTCATGAATATTTCATACTCCTTCTGTCTCAATTATATAGGAAAACTTTCCTTTATATTGTACTACAGTTTCTATTTTCACCTGTATCAGAATATCCTCACTTATTAAGTGGGTTCATTTTTTGTGAGGAATCAATCAGCCACTAAACACTTTAGCTTATTTGAAGATAGGGTTAGGTTGCTTGCATTTTTGTGTTCCCAAATTCCTATGACATTCTTAATCTTGGTTCAAAGTTTATTTTACCTAAATCTTAATCTTTGTTGCTGAATAGAATCAGCTTCGAGTACACCTCAAATCACAATCATTGGGCTTCAGCTTCTAAGAGTGTTTTAATGGGAATTCCGGCTCTTTTCTTCTCTGCAACATAAGGAATAGGGTGCTTTAGATTTATCGCCTCGAGCTATTGTTTCAAGTTTCTTTGGTGAACATGAGGCATCCTTAGCCTTACTTGTTGCACGCAGTATAAGTAATCTGGAGAAACGTGTTGCAGGAGACGAGATTTGGAGGATTCTTCCCCAGAGAAAATCGCATGGCTGCTACAGTGCATCCTGAATATTAGCATTCTTATCCTTCTGACTCAAACGTACGAAGAAATTTCACAGGTAGAGTTTGTATGTTCGATGCGGCGCCATAGGTTCAGGACAAGCTGTATTAGAATGATAACTGTCTAGAATGATCGCTTTTTGTAACTTTGTAAACATCACATTGTAAGCTTATATTTGTTGTGTCTAAAGCTGTACCAGTTTTTCCCTTGGGCTGGGAACTTCTCTGATGCCATGTTATGTTCTTCACAGGGAAACTATACATAATATTTTAAAGGGAAAAAAGTAAGAAATATTTTGGGTGAAAAGATTTTTAAAATATCATGAAGTTTTATTATTAATATTTCCAAATTATTAAACATCACACAAGGCTGGTATGTTTTTTTTTCGTGTGTTTTTTGTCCTCTCCAAATTATAGTTAAAGATACAAGAATTTAGAGAAAGCGTTGTACCAAAATATAGCGCAAAATTAATGTGCATTTATGCTTAATAGTAATGATAATATATTGAGATAAGTACACTTTGTATTCTCAATTTTTGCAAAATTTTGAAAAATGTCACAAAATGGAGATTCATAGACGGGATGACGAGTCACCTCATCGGATGGACTATGTGTAGTTTGCAACTTTGCAAGGATTTTTCTTTTTCCCCACATGTTATTGTATTTTTTGAAAAATGTCATAAACTTATTTGTAATTTTAAAGGAATCCTGTATTTCCCACAGTGAAAAGATGAATAACCTCGTCGAATTTTTGTACGTTTCTTACGTGGATTTTTCCCACCTCAATTCTCAAGCTATAGTTTACGATTGTTTTTATTTTTTGAATTTTTTTATTAAAAAACAGATAAAATTTGAAGACATTCTTCAGTAAAAACACCAAATTGAAACCAAAACTTATGTGTTTTGATGTTTAGGTGAAAAGAAGAAAATCCACATTGAGCACATATGAGCATTCGGCTAGGTGATTCATTATTTTGTAGTTGAATTCTCAATTAGAAAATATTTTTCAAATGTTGAAATTATTATAAAAAATAATGGTGAATTAGAGACATTTTTCAAAATAACGCGAGATTAAAGGACATAATCAGCAATCATGCCTAATATATATTAAAGAAACATGTATGATGAAATTTTAGGCAAGCCAAGCCAGAATTGTTTTTTATAAATGTGAATTCAGGATAGCCTTATCCCAATTCGGAATCAACATTGCATTTATTAATAAACAAAAAATAAATAGATTAGTAAAAACAGCAGCAACAACCAACCGGTTTGACCAGTTAAAAAAGAACTAGGGCACAGCTTTTGGGCTGGGACTATAAATAGCTGCGGAGCACGCAGCTAAATGGTCGGGAGGTAAGTAACGAAGAAACGAAGCCGGAGAAGAGGGCTTTCCCTTTGAGCAGCATATCGTCCCGTCCTTCCGTATACAACTACGTACGCGTACACCTCCTCGAGGTATTTCATGCGTGTGTTTTGTGTTTGTTACATTTTCAGGTGTTCCGAATCATTAATTGCGGATCTGTTGCTCTTGTTTTCACCAACATAAACCCTAGCTGTCGGTCGTTGTTCGTCGCACTTTTTGTTTCACATATTGCATGTGCTCAGCTTGTAAGCTTCGCTTTTTGTTTATTTGATTTGATTTTAATTAATTAATTAATTACTTTATTTTTTTGGATTTTGTAGAGCTATGGATCGGTACCAGAAGGTGGAGAAGCCGAAGGTAGAGACGCCAATCGATGAGAATGAAATTCGGATTACAAGCCAGGGCAGGATGCGAAGCTACATCACTTACGCCATGACTCTGCTTCAGGTATGAGTATGTGCCTAGTGTGTTGGTTTGTGAAATTATGTCTCGGCACTATATTTATTGTTAATGAAGTGGCGTATAATGTACAGGTGCGGTTATATATTTGTTTGTGGAAATTTCATTTGATTTGTTGGTTAATATTTAATGAGAACTACCGCCGGACTTGCTCGAATGACATAACTTTTAGCATTTATGATGGAGATAGAAATTCTAATTGAGTAATATGAGGAGGTAACGCATGTTATTTGTACTTATATAGAGTAAAGGTTCCATAAATGGTAATATCTATCGTAAGTGGATGGTATTGTGCTATAAATTTAGTGATGAGTAATATGGCTTTTGGTGAATAAATATTGTATAGTATCTTGATTTTGTTGACTCTAAGTTTCTGCTCTGTTGTAATTTGTAGTGAAATCCATGTAATTACCAATTACATGAATTTTATTTGTTGTCTTTATACCATCAGATTCCGATTTAAAAGCAAAAATTCCTTGACACTAGACAGGATTGCCTGGAATGGAAAATCTTGTTTCGTGGGGTGATATTTAGTAGTATAAGCTATTCTGTGTGAGATTGCAGGTTCTCCAGCACTTTTGTCGATATGATTATTCACATTCTTTGTTGTTTCTCGTAATATCCAATGCTTGGATTTGTGCCAATAGTTCCATACAGAGGCTGATGTAATTCATGTGCTATGTGATGATTGTAGGAAAAGGGCTCAGATGAAGTAGTATTCAAGGCAATGGGCAGAGCCATCAATAAAACTGTTACAATTGTGGAGTTAATCAAGGTATCTAGCTTATGAACTTTTAAGGTTTCCCTTAACTGTTTGATTTTTATTGCTGATGGTGGTCTGAAGTTATGTTATACTTTCTTCAGAGGAGAATTGTTGGTCTTCACCAAATTACAGCAATTCAATCCACTGATATAACTGACACATGGGAACCTCTGGAGGAAGGCCTCCAAATGTAAGATCACTTTGAGTTTAGTATAAGTAGGAGTTAAAAAAAGATGATTTTCTATCTTGAGATCATCGTAGTGAAACATATATTACTGGACTCAGTGACATTGTTTACTGATTATACAGTCTGGAAACGACAAGGAAAGTGTCAATGGTTACTATTACTCTCTCCAAAAAGGACTTGGACATGAATAATGTTGGGTGAGTAGCAGCTATTATGTCTTTGTGGAATTGATCTTTAATTTGATTCCTAATACTTTGAGGTGCTATTTTTTTTTAGCAACTTCTGCCATCTTTTGATTCTTTTCTGGTTGCAAAAGGAAGAGAGTTTCCACTTCAAAATTATGGATATCTTAAATATGTAGTCTTTAGTAAACCATTCTTTTATCCTGTTGGATCCATGGAAGTGATTTTGGTAATTGTATGTTATGTGCAACAGGTACCAACCCCCCATACCAGCTGACCAGGTGAAGGTGTCAACAGAGCTCGAATATGATGGAGGTGGTGTCACATTTTGTTAGTTTGTCTTGTATGTTACCTTTTATGTTTGACTACAAACACAATTCTTACTGTGCAGAGGGATCACCCATTGGCCGAGGAAGAGGAAGAGGTGGTAGGGGGAGGGGGAGGCCTAGAGGCGGCCCAGCTGGTATTATTGCCGAAACCTTTATTTTATTGTTCTTTGCAGATCAACTCAATATAAGGATGCTGATAATTTTGCAGCCTTATAATCCGTTTCTGCTGCATTTTATTTCAGGGAATGGATATGCACCTGCTGAGTTTGACGATGGGGGCTATGATCGAAACCGTGGTTACCCCAGGGGTAGGGGACGAGGTCGAGGTCGCAATTTCCGTGGCCGTGGCAGGGGAGGATATTATCAGTCAGATGCTCAGAATGATGCTGGTGGCCGCGGCAGGGGAGGATATTATCAGTCAGATGCGCAGAATGATGCTGGTGGCCGCGGCAGGGGCGGATATTATCAGTCAGATGCTCAGAATGATGCAGGTGGCTACAATCAAGATGCACCTCGCTACAATCAAGATGCACCTCGAGGTACAGCTGCTGATTTGAACTATTCCCCTTTTTTTTTTTTTTTTTGAGAAAACCCTTATTATTGTTTGTTATTGTTAGTATTATCATTATTGTGATTATTGTTTTTCGGTTGGGAAAATATTTTCTGCTGAATTTGCTTCTTGGCTGAGCCCAACCAAGCACTCCTGTCGCTGCTCTGCCTAATGGGTCTTTGACCTGTAGTTTTCTCTGAAATATTTGATTTCATTTAGTTGTTTCAGTCTATTTCCATATCGTGTTGCATGCATTTATTAATTTTCCCTGCCTCATTTGCGTGCAATAATCCTTCAATTTTTTCCTACAAAGATTATGCTTGTATCTGTCCCTTTTCCAATTGCTTGCACCTCAAAACAATGATATCTGTTTTGTAATAGTTGAGCTTCTGTGGTATGATAATCTACTCATCTTTCTTATCAAAATTTATTGGTTTCTTTTTGTGCAGGCCGTGGCCGCGGTAGGGGTTTCCGTGGCAGGGGTCGTGGATTTAGACCTAATGGGCCTGTTGTTGCCGCCACTAGTTGAGCTGGTGGCTATCGTGTGAGGACAATATGATGTTCATCTCTCCCTTTCTATGTATTTCCCAAATATTGCTAGAATTAACTGTAGGAAGTCATCTCTGTAATCATTATTGTAGTAGAAAGACTAACTTGTGCCGCGTTTGCGTGGTGAGCCTTTTTGTTTTCTCATTCATCTTTTCTTCCCATAGTTTTTTTAGTTGCTTTGATCAAGTTCAACTTGATTGGTGAGAAAGCACATTCTTTAATTTGTATGCTTGGATTGGATAAGTTTGTTGGCTGATTATTATAAATTGACTTCCTCTCTCTCTTTTCTTCTCCTACATTTGTTTGCCGCATTATATTGTTCTCTATAAGGTGAAATAAATTTGATTTTTGTTCGTTTTCCTTAAATTGTACTAGCATGTTGCACTTTTCTGTTGCTTAGAACACATGTTATTCGCTTTCAAAATGTTCTACCAAATTCAAAAGATTCTTTCTCAACAATTTTGATTTTGTTAACCAAAACAGGTACTCTTTTGGGGATGTCTGATTTTGATTGTAGTAAGTTAATGGTTAGTAGTAGTTGTGTTTTTCAGTGAAGTTGAATTATCATTTTATGTATAAGGCGACTTGACTATGCTGTGTTCTTACAAGGACTAAGGGCCATAAACATCCTTATGGTTAGTTTTTCCTAAAATACAAATACCCTATAATGAAAATGTTGTGTTTGGCTCAAATAAATACTGCAAATTCTCATTTCAAAATGAGTCTTATTTGAAAATGAATCTGTCTTTAAATTGGTGTATATTTCATATTTCAAGTTAAAAAGTTGTCAAACATCCTATTTTATCATTGCCACATCACTACAATTTTTTTACTGTTACAATTTTCAATGTAAGAATTAGGATGAGCAAGAGTAAAATTATCCATCGTTTGTGTTTTAAAAGTATCACATTGATTTGATTCCACTAGAGATGTATCGTATCAATGCTACTAGTGTATTACCCGTCGAAATTCGACGGGTACATATTTTCTTGTAATTTATATATTTTATGTTATTCTTATGATAATTATATAATTTTTTTTATGTAAATTATTTATATAATTAATTAAATTAAATTAAATTAGTAATACATTTTAAATTATATTAATCTCAACAACTTTTAGTAATTAAATTATTAATTTTGTTGAGATCATAAAAATACCCATCAGTTTTCATATGAAATTTTATAAAAAGTTGACGCGTAAGAAAAAAAAGAGTAGAAATACATATAATTAAATTTGACATAGGTATGATGGATGATTGATTTGTTGCATTTGTTGTTACAAGATTTATTAATTTTGTTCATTTTTTTTTGCCTTTTGACCATAATTTTATATGGAGTTTGAAAAATCATAATTGAATTGTGAGTATCATATAATTCCGAACTTCTAAAAGCATAACTAATTATGAAAATAATCTCGCCTGATATTTAAAAGACTATAACTGATTTATCGAACATCGTATCATTTGGAGTTTTAAGACCAACCAAGTTGTGGGCATCATCTCGTCGCAGATTTGACAGATCACCTCTAACTTCTAAGCATCATCTTGTCTGAAACTTGAAAGAGAATCATCTCGTCTAAAACTTGAAAGAGCATCATCTCGTCTGGAGTTTTGAGCACCATCTCATCTAGAGTTTGAGAGAGCATCATCAAATATGAAATTATATTCAACCATGACTCCAATTGTCAACTATCTAACAAATATAACTCTAACAATTTAGATATTTTATTTATGTATGTAATTTTATTAGTTCAAACTCTAGAGAGAAAGGAAAGAGAAGAGTTCTTAAAGCAGTAAAAAAGAGAGCGTGTGCTTTATTTCATCATCGTAGGTATTTATAGGCATTATAGTCGGAGTAAAGTAGTAAATTCGTTTGGTCATCTATTCCGCATGCTCGCCATTAAACTAATTAAGGCTATTATTAGATTATAACTTGTCAGGTCGTTGTCCCCTAATTACAGAGCTGGATTCTATCCTCATCATCCCGCTCTGTCTAGTAGCTCTGTATTTCCTTCCTTGGGGCAGACTTCTACTCTTTGGCTCCGCTCTGCTAAGTAGCTCCGCCTTCTGGCGAATTGTCTCTGGCGTGTGGCTCCACGCTCTGGCTCCAATAGCTTAGCTCTGACTCTGGATCTGGCGATTTGGCTCTGGCTCTGACTCTAACGACTTAGCTCTGACTCTGGATCTGGCGACTTGGCTCTGGCTCTAACTTTAATGACTTAGCTCTGGCAGCTCTGCTCTGGCAACTTGGCTCTGGCCCTCTGCTCTGGAAGCTCTGGCTCTAGCAGCTCTGCTTTGGAAGCTCTGCTCTGGCAGCTCTGCTCTGGAAGCTTTGCTCTGGCATCTCTGCTCTGGTTAGCTCTGGCTCTGGCATCTCTGCTCTGGCAACTTGACTCTGGCCCTCTGCTCTGGTTAGCTCTGTCTCTGGAAGCTCTGCTCTGGAAGCTCTGCTCTGGCAGCTCTGTTCTGGAAGCTTTGCTCTGCCAACTCTGCTCTGGTAAGCTCTGCTCTGGACTTTTTCCTCTGCCTATTTCTCACAGCTTCTTTGCTCTCTGTTGCTCATCTTTGGTATTCCAAGCAAAGCCACGTGTCCTGATCTTAGGACCTTGCATATTTCACCCCTCATCAGAGTTGATAAATCATATTGCTTCCATGCAACAATCACAACACACTTGATAGCAGATGCCAAAATTCTTTTCAAAATTTGTTCTTTCTAAAATAATAATCACTCTATATTTAAAATAGTGAAACACGTTATTAAATTAGGAAAGTAATTTAATACTTACCATAGGTGTGTAGGAAGAATCACGGCAGATCAGGAAATGGAGGTATCAAAACAGAGAAGTCGTCGGTGGGGTGGGGGTCGACGGCACGGTGGACGAACTCCAGGGCTCAGCGGTGACTCGGCGGCGGACGAACCGCAAGCTCAACGGCGACTATTTCGCCGGAGTCTAGAAGAAGGAACGGCAACGGGTTATAGGAAAAAGAAATCTTAGGGCTCTTGTATTAATTGCTTCGAATGGAGAATTCTCATGGGTTTAAGAAGTGGAAACAAAATAGAACTAATTAAGGAATGAAAGAGGGAGTCAGAGATGAGGCGGAGCAACGCCGCCCTTAGGACGGCGGCGACGCCTGAATTTAGAGGGAGAGAGAGGCGGGCAGTTTAAAGGGGGAATTAGGGCTTGATTTGAGTGTGCAATTGACTTTAGAGAGAGAAAAGGATTGAGAGAAGAGAGAGACAGTGAAGGGGGAGACGACGCCGACCGGATTCAGGGACGGCGGCGATGGGGTGAGGAAGAGGGAGGCGTGACTTTTGTTTTAAAAGTGAGAATGAGAATATATAGATTGGATTCTCAAATGCCACATCGGAGATTGAAATTGAAAAGAAAGAATTTGAGGCCTGCCACGTAGGCTAAGGCCTAATCGTATTATAGATTAGATATTATTATTATTATTATTATTATTATTATTATTATTATTATTATTATTATTGTTGTTGTTGTTGTTGTTGTTGTTGTTGTTGTTGTAGTAATGGACGAACAGAAACAAATAAAGTTTGCAGAAATGAAAAATATATTTTTCTTCCCTATATAAATAAAATGTATGGATATATTTTATAAAAAATAAAAATAAAATTTTAATTATTTTGATAGACATAAAATAAGATTTTGTTTTAAAGTAATCAGTTTATAGAATTTGTGCCTTATTATGCAAACATGTAAATCAATGACCGGACCCGTTTATAATTTACATATATGTGCATGTTTCAATTCAAACTTAATTTAAAATTAATTTTATTGAAAATTAAGAATATAAATATTATATATATATATATATATATATATATATTCATACAATATAATATATTGCAACATATACATATAATATGTACGCTATTGAGAAATATAAAATTAATAACAAATATACATCTAATCACTAACATTCAATTAAAATAATTTATCGTATATAGATTATAATTTTTTTCTTATCAGACATGTAAATCTAATTTTTATCTAGAAAAAATAAATAATAAAATTTATTAATTTAGATTATATGTAATGTTAATATATATATATATATTTATTATTAATTATATTTATTATAATTAATGAATCTTTATATAGAATGTAATAGTTAATTAATTAATAAATGATGAAGATTATATATGGTAAATTTTGAAATGATGAGATTTTAGATATGCCACATAGGTTAAGGCTTAATCCTATTATATAATAGATGTCAGGTTTATTTTTAATTGAAATTCAAATTATGATAAATCATACTCCCTCCATCTCATTACAAAAATGTCCTTTTTATAATGAGATATCTCATTATAAATGTCTCATTATATTATCTTTCTATATCTAATATAATTTTCATTAATTCACTTTATCTATTTTCTACATATTTCTTAATCTCCGTGTCAAAAAGTAATGAGACATTTGTAACGAGACGAAATGAGTAAACTCTCAAATTTTGATTAAAATGCTAACAGGTCAGCGCCATGTCAGATTCAGTTAACTGAAATTTAAATTGTGAAAAAATTGTAATAATATTTAAGAACTCTCAAAATTTTAGGAAAAAAAAGGGGTCCCTAATTCGTTTATTCAGTGCCATGGACTATCGAAACTAAGCTTCTTCCCTCTCTGCCATGGCAACAGCGCTTGCTCAAAACCCCTCGATCGACAAGCTTTGAGTCCTTTGATTTTGCAGGCAAGTCCCTTTCATTTCCGAACCCAAATTCTATCTATATCAATCAACATGATTGCAATTGCACGCAATAACCTCTCCTGTTTACGTTTGAACCCTAATTCATTTCTCAGCAACTCAAATCTTCGTTTCTTTCCCGCATTCCACTTCTTCTCCACTTCGAAAGTGGAAAGACAAACCCCTAACCTTAAAATCTACGATGTATTGGTCAACAAACACCACTTCTCTCCCGAATCGGCTTCACTAGCTGCATCACGTTCCCCCAAATCTAGATGCCCTAAAAGAGCCGATTCAGTACTATCCTTCTTCAAAGAGAATAGCTTTACGACTACTCAGCTCGAGAAAATCGTCATCTATTATCCTCCGATTCTAGGGTTTAGAATTGAGCGCATCAGATTCAAACTCAACGTATCCCAAGACTTGGGCCTTTCTCCCTAGGAGATTGCCCAAATAATTTTCAGTCATATTTCGATGTTACGTTCAAGCACGAAGAATAGGATCATTCCTTCATTATCCAAGCTCAAAGATTTCCTCGAATCTGGTCATGAAGTGGCCAGACTTTTGAAAAGATCTGCCTGGTTTTTGACAACAGATTTGGATGAATCCTTAATGCTGAATGTGGAAATCCTCAAGAGCTGCGGTATACCTATGGAGCGTATCCAGCACTTCCTCTATATTCGGCCGAGATGCTTCTTGGTGAAGCCTCATATTATGAGGAAATCTGTAGACAAGGCCATAGAAATTGGGGCATCTAAGGCTTCTATCAATTTCATTTTTCTTGTTGATTTATTTGCCCTTAAGAGTAAGAAGATGTGGGAAGTGAAGTGGCAAAGTCTCCGCAATTTGGGATTTTCTGATAATGACATGCACGTGATTCTTAGGAAGCAACCAACAGTTTTTGCGGTTTCTGGAAATAAAATTAAGAATGTGATAGATCTTCTGGTTGCTACCAGCAAGTACAATATGTCCAGCATTGTCACTTGCCCGTCAGTGCTCGGGTGCAGCATCGAAAAGAGGCTTGAGCCGCGGCTGCAGATTCTGAGACTTGTGGATAGTAGGAATCTGATTGCAAAGTAGCCGAGTCTTAATAGTGTTGCTACATTCAGAGATGATCTTTTCTTTGACAAATTTATTAGGCCTTATTACGATGAGATTGGCGAAGAACACATCACTCGGAGGTACATGTCGAGGGCCAAAGGAGGTGAAGCTTTTAGCAGCTGCTTGAGGAACTGGTATGCTCAATATATATTTAATCACTCTTCTTGATTTCCTGCTGAGAATTGTGACATTTTGAAGCATGTTCGTGTTCGCATTCGCATTCTTGTTATCGTTAGAAAAAATCTGTGTTGCGTCCGCCAATGAGGCATCAGATCAAGTCTCGCCTATAGTTCCAATTTATTTGGGTTTTGTATTTGTTTCGTTTTTGCGGGAACTATTGAGAAGTCAAAATCATACATTAATCCTAATCCTAATCCAACACTAGGATGAGACAAATTGAGGCATGAACAGGATTTTTATACAGTTGGTGGCGGCGTAGCTGGCCATACTACTGCTCTAAATGCAATAGGGATATTAAAAGGGTTATGTCAAATAGTGCAAAATTGAAAAAAAATCGGTAAGTTCTGTCAAACAGAGATTGAATTAGTATCAAGTATTGATGTAGAAGGGTATATTAAAATAGAAAATTTGTGCAAAGATCTTGCAAAAATAAAATAAAAGCAGAGTTAGGGTACCCCACTAGGGGTAACACTAGTGAATGCATTTTATTTTTTTGAGCCCAACACTAGTGAATGCATTGAATTAGCACGAATATGAGACATAGCTAGGTGTCTGTCACTTGTTGAACAAATTTTTTATTTTTATGGCTATATTTTATTGGGAATTTGAATCTTTTGATTTCCTATAGTTGATACCATTTTTCAAAGTTTAGACAAAAACAAAAAGAGTTTGGAAGTTCAATAACTTAATCACTACATAAACCATCCTTCACTATAAAAACAGAACACACATTCATCCAAAACTTCCACTTCTCTTCTTCATCACGCTCCGATTCTCGGCAACGAAGAGCCAAATGGAACCCGCGATCCACGAGCAAGATATTTTGATAGTCGGAGGCGGCATAGCTGGCCTCACCACAGCTCTCGGACTCCACAGGTACCTCCTTGAACAAATTGCGTTTTCATGCACCCCAACTGTTTGACGAAATGATTGCGTGAAGGTTGGGGATTCGGAGCCTGGTTTTGGAGGCGTCGGATGGATTGAGAACCACAGGGTTCGCCCTAACTTTATGGACGAACGCGTGGATAGCTCTAGATGCAGTCGGAATCGGCGACGCCATGAGAGCCAATTCTCTCCCAATTCAAGGGTATTCGCAGCTCCAATTTGAGTAATATCATGTCGTTTCAAGTTTTCAATTCTTTTGCTGATTAATTAATTTTCTGATTGGATTTCTGTTAGTTTCAAAGTCGGTAGCTTGGATTCCACCTCTTCTAGTCCAAAGCAAGGCGTTGAGACAGATTTCAAATTGTAAGGGGCGTTTACTTTGCATGATTGATCATATGTAGGATTGAATATTTTTATCCTCAAGAGTTAGATATCTTTAATCCCACCATTTTTATGGGATAAGAATCAAGCAAAACTAGCTCAAGAATAAAAATAATCAAGGGCCTTGAGATATTACAAAAGTTGCAATCCATCAAAGTGAAACAAGTGACTAGCCTTACTATTTTTATCTATCAAGCTTAATCCTTCAAAGTAAACGCGCGTTTACTTTGCATGATTGATTATATGCAGGATTGAGTTTTTTTATGCTCAAGAGTAGGATATCTCCAATTCCGCCCTTTACATGAGATAAAAATCAAACAAAACTAGCTTGAATGATAGGCTTACTATTTTTATTTATTAAGGCTAATCTTCCAAAGTAAACTCCCTTAAGTGGATTGTTGATATATATATATATATATATATATATAAAATCATTACCCTGGCCTTGGGGTTAATTGCACATTGTCCAAATTTTAATGTTGAAATGAACGTCTGAAATGTCTATATGGCTTAAATGGTCGATGTACTAAACGACGTAGTTAGACGCTACTTCTACTAGCCCCAATAAAATTAATTCGTCGGAAATTGACAATAATGTGAAAACTCAAAACAATTGAAAGTTTGTGTATAAAAATAAATTATTTAGCTCATATACAAATCATAATTGGATGAAAGTTTGTGTATTTAGGTCCAATTACACCTTTTTTTATTTGCTGCAGATGGTAAATGATCTATAATCTATATTTGTTTATCTGTGGTTACATGTAGAGGCAAGTTTGAGAAGAGATGTGTGAGAAGGATAGACTTACTAGAGCTTCTAGAGAGAGAATTGCCACAAGGGAGTGTGAGATACTCTTCCAAGATTGTTTGCATTGAGGAATCTGGTAACTTCAAATTAGTGCATCTTTCAGATGGCTCTATTTTCAGAACTAAGGTAAAAGAAAAAAAAAGTTGAGTTTGTGATCGATAAGATATATGATTAAGTATTATCTATCTTCATTACTAGGATTTCTTCACTACTATTCTTTCAATATGATATGAATCGAGCAAAGATTAGCTCAATTGGTAGAAATTATCAAACATCTTGGGATATTCCAAAGTTCCTTAGTAAATAATAGATCAGCCTATACTATTTTTATTTTTCTAAACTAATCCTTAACGCTAGGTATTGCTGGGATGTGATGGAGTGAACTCAATGGTGGCGCAATGGCTGGGCCTCAAGAGTCCGGTTAGCGCTGCACGAGCAGCGATCAGAGGCTACGTCGTGTATCCAGACGGCCACAACTTAGAGCCCAAGATGTATGCCTACTTTGGTGGAGGCGTGCGCATCGGTTTTGTTCCTTGTGATGACAATGACATATACTGGTTCTGCACTTTCACTCCATCACTATTCAAATGTAAGTCAAATAATTTGTTCGACTTAGTTGGTCGTTTACATTCGGGTTTATTATGTTTTGTGTTCCAAACTTTAGTGTATTTCAGAAAAGAATAAAAATCCTTCGCTAATGTTTTTTCATTCACATAAGTCAATTTTTTAGCAAAAATTGACTTATGTCCCGTGTTTGAAGAATCTAATGACGGAATGATGAATCACTTTCCAAATTCTTAAGTGGAATTTTTTCCCACTCACTCACTCCATGGCATTATTTCACCGAAAAGATAAAATTAAATCAAAACATCCGTCTAATCTCACTCTAAGTTTTGAAGGCTGAATGGTTGCTCGGCTGAGTTCTGCTCTCTCTCTCTCTCTCTCTCTCTCTATCAAACCATTTTTAGAACTTAGAGTGTGATTCTGTGTTTCTTTTATTTTAAATGACATCGTTTAGTAAGTGAGGTGGAAAGAAAACCCATCTAAGTGTCTGTCAAGGTGACTCATGATTTTGTCGTCGGGATTCTGTAAAGTGTGATATAAATGAAATTATTCCAAAGGTTGAAGGTTTTCGAATACAAAACGCTAAAAGTCAGCGACATTTTCTAAAAAACGTTAAAACTTGAAGATACAAGACACGACCCTAGACATTATAATGCAAACAATAGTCAGAAAACAAGTTTGTGAACAATCATGTTTTTGGTTTGGCGCAGATGATGAGAGCGAGCGCGATCCCTCAAAAATGAAGCAGTTTGTGATCAGCAAAATCGGCAGCGCTCGTAAACATGTGTTGGATGTGGTGGAGAGGACCGAGCTAGCCAACATCTCGTCCGCGCATCTGAAGTTTAGGTCGCCGTGGAACATTTTGTTCGGAGACATTGTGAGGAACGGAGTGTGTGTGGCCGGGGACGCCCTGCATCCGATGACCCCGGATCTAGGTCAAGGTGGGTGCTCGGCTATTGAGGACGCGGTGGTTCTTGCAAGGTGCCTGGGCGGAGCTCTGTCGGAGGAGGGAGACGAGGAGGATTGCGCGAAGATGGCAAAGGGGTTGGAGAGGTATGGGAAGGAGAGGAGGTGGAGAAGCTTTAGTCTTGTGAGCGCAGCTTATGTTGTTGGTAAGTTGCAAGAGAGTGATAACAAAGTGGTGAGCTTCTTTAGGAAGATGTTTTTGTCTAAGTTTACCGTTGAGCCCTTCGTGAGAATGGCTGACTTTGATTGTGGGAAGTTGGTTGTTGCTTCTACTTAGGTTTTCGACCACGGCATTATACCTACATATATACGATTGTGTTATAGTAAAAACTTAATTTTTCGTAAAAATTACAAACCTTGTACTTATCTTATACAGTAATTGCACTTTTGTGATCATGTAATTGCGCCTTTTATGTGGTTCGAATCCAAGACCATGAAATTATAAATAGTTAATAGATTCAATGTAGTTATTCATATATTAATTAAGTGCAAACGATTTGTAATTTTAATCCTAATCATGTATATGTATCTGTGTGTTAAGAGCATCCACAACCCTTGTGTCTTAGGTTGATGCTTAAATGGTGGTCTCCACCTAAGCACCAACTCTTGTGTCTTAGCTTGATGCTTTAAATCTTCATTTCCACAAAATCTCCAATTCTACACTTTTATTTTAAAATTCTAAATTTTCATTAAAATTAAAATTCAACATTACAATAATTAAAATAAAATATAAGATTTTAAATTATAAATATTACAATAATTAAAAATTAGGTGAAAACACTAAAAAAAAAGTTATTTACTCAACCCCACTATCTCTTTCTTCCCCAATTTTTTTCCTCTCTCTCAAGTTTCGTTTCTTCCCCAAGTTTCGCTTCTCTGGAACTGATCTCATAAATAAAAAAGGTTTGTTTTATTTTTTTTAATTAAACCATGCGCGTGTAGCGCTTGGATCTCTCAACTTCTGCCATCGACCCGTTACATTGTAGAGACCCGGCGTCGACACAAGGTGTGTCTCCCGCGCAGGCGAGGCGAGGCGACGACGATACAGATCGACCCAGGGAGAAGGACGCGCGATGTAGATGCTCTAAGTGGTCGCTTGAATAAAATGAAGTGGAAACAAAAGAAGAGTTGTTGAGGTTGGGCATTTATTTTGGGTGATGAGATTGATAAATGAAAATAATACTATAAATTAATTTATCATTTTATTCTTATAGTTCGATTAATTTTAAATCTATTTTGTTATTATCATATTTAAAATACTTTACCATATATTTTATTTACCTGTTCTACTGCACATAGAGTAACCGTTCACACAAAAATGTATTCGGTCTTGCTCTTTTTCCTTTTCTTATTATACCTACAAAGCTAGATGTATTTGGAATTTGATACGGTGTTACTTTATTTAAGATGAACCAAAAAAAACAATGGTATTGTTTTTTGTGATAACATGAATGCTATAGTTATAATACTCCGGTAAAACTATATAAAGGGGGGCTAGCTTACTTTGGATGATTCTAAACATAATCAACTTGCTATTAGTAGTAGCCACTTCATTAATAAAATAATAAATTTATTAATAAACACACTATTTTACCTTTATGTTGCCAGGAAAGTAACGTGAATTAAGATGGTTATTCCCAGGAGAATGATTCCGTGGAAAATGAATTCTAATAGATTCATTATCCAGTGTTTGGAAATACCAAAAATAATTGTTAGGATTATGGATTTGTATCATTAAATAAATATAATTAATCAATATATATAAGAATTAAACTGTAATTTAATCTTTATAATAAATTTCTCTAATTAATTTTTTAGTAACAACAAAGTACATTATTAAGGTTAATTACATAATTTATAATTCTAAAATTAAATTCAAATTTTCTTACATAATAATAATAATAATAATAATAATAATAATAATAATAATAATAATAATAATAATAATAAAGTGTGATTCATAGCTCTAAAATTTAATCAAGATTTGTTTATAATAGTAATAATAATAATGTACAAAAAGATGATTTGTAGTTTTAAAAAATTAAATTAAGATTTTTTCAATAAAGTATGATTCATAGTTCTAAGAATTAAATTATAATTTGCTTAAAATAAATTATAAACTAACTAATGAATTAAATAATAATAATAATAATAATAATAATAATAATAATAATTGATGAGGAGTAATATGTGCAGAGTAGGGAAAGAATACAAATCAGAGGAATCGACCCCACTGGCGGGACGAATATGGTAGAAGAGATACACTCACCAGAGAAGTCAATTCCATCAGAGAGGTCACCCTTATCAGAGAAGTCATCCCCATCAGAGAAGTCACCATCGCCAGAGAAGTCCTCCACGCCAGAGAAGTCATCCACGTCAGAGAAGTCCTCCACGCCAGAGAAGTCATCCACGTCAGAGAAGTCCTCCACGCCAGGGAAGTCATCCGTGCCAGAGAGATCGCCTCTTTCAGAAGGATCGGCAAAGACGCGGAGGATTTTCCCGCGTGAAAATGAAATTCCTAATATACCCTTCAATCATGTCAAACGCATGCACTAGCATCGATTTTACCTTTTTACCCTCAATTGTAATCTATAAATAGGCCCCGTGCTCGTGTATGACAATTACGCTATCATTTGCTCTTGAATACTACAGTTATATTTTGCTCTCGTGCTCGATTCTCCGATTGTTACTTCATCCTTTCCGATCAACTTTACTAGGTATAGTTTATGCCTTTCATTCCGTAGTTTAGGTGTTGGTTTCGTTAAACACCAATAATAATAATAATAATAATAATAATAATAATAATAATAATAATAATAATAATAATAATAATAATAATAATAATAATAATGCAAAACATTAAATACCTATTAAATAAAAATAAGTAAGAATCCTGAGAATGAGGAAAAAAAATACCTAAGAAAAACTAAGGAATAAGAATTCTGGAAAGTTGCACTACTTTCCTCGTTTTCAGGATTTTTATTACTTTCCTTGACTGATAAAAATTTAACCAAACGCAAGAATTTAATATTTTGAAATCATATTACTTTCTCAGGCCAAAATCCATGCTAAACAATAGACTAGTATTCAAATTATATCCCTCACAAATAATAATTAAATTACTGTAGCCCCAAAAATATGAATTTAAAAATGAATTTTACCTTTAAGTAAATGTCTTTCATAATTTCAAGTTAAAAAGTTGATAAACATCCAATTTTATCTTTGCCATCGCTGCAAAAATATTAACAATTTTGTATTTTAATGTAAGTTCAATCGTAAACTTGTCCGTTTAAAAAACGTTGTTTGCCGATCGAGAATGTTTTTCTGAGATATAAGATACATAATTGAATGTACATTACAATTAATTAACGAAGTTAGTTCGAATTAGATTATAGTGAAACCTAAAATTAAATTATACTCCCTCCGTTCCATTATTCATGGCACGTGCCTTTTCGGCACGAGGATTAAGAAACTAAAATTAGGGAAATGGAAGAGTTTAATGAATTGTTTAAGGAGATCAAAAACTACAAATTAAACCAACAAATATTTCAATTATTCCCAAGTATTCCACAAATGTCATATGATTTTCCCAAGTATTCCACAAATTGCAAATTAAACCAACAATCTTCGCAAATCCTATGAATCTCACGCAGAAACTAAGAACAAAATTACAAAAATTAAATTGGAGGCAGCGGCGAAAATCTCAGCAAAACATGGAACACTCAAGCAGAAAACGTAGCAAAAATTACAATAATCTACTAATTTCTTTTACAAATCCTATGAATCTTCAGCAGAAAATCTCAACATATACAACAATTACTCGTGGGTTTCAAAATTACTCGAGGAATCGTGAGGGTGGAGGTCGTGGAAGCGGTGCGCAAGTGGAGGGTGGAGGAGGCAGACCAGGCGACGACGATTTATAATACTGGCCATCAGCCAGAGTTGAGAGAAAGTTCAGCGACAGCCTCTTGTAACAGTCGGTCTTAGCATGATAGAATGGAGAAGGTGTCGGCGCGGCTATTGTGGTTGCCGACGGTGGCTGGTGGCGGCGACTTCGCCGCAGGAAGGCGGTGGCGGGTGAGAGGTAAGCAAAAAGCTTGGGATTTAAAAAAAAAAAATTGAAGATTTAGGAGTTCTATGAAATCGAGAGAAAGAAGAGGGGGACGGTGCTAGTGAGATCATGAGGTGGTTGGTGGTGTGCCTAGTGCCTGCGGCTGCTCGTCGTCCGACCTAGGGAAGTGGTGGAGAAGAAATGCGAGAGAAGAAATGTGGGAGAAGAAATGGAGGCGGTGGAGAAGAAAGAGAGAATGAAAACAAAATAGGGTTTAGGTGTAAATAATTAGTGTAATTAAGTTTTTAATTAAGTTTTAATTATGTCCAAAAGAGGAAACATGTCATGTTATGTGGGACGGTTCAAAAAGGAATACAAGCAATGAATAATGGAATGGAGGGAGTATATATCCAATGAAAAATATAGTAATCGTTAGTGAAAATATACACACAGTGACTTAAATTAATAACCTCATACTACCTTCATCCCATAAAAATGTATCACATGTGGAACGGTGTGAGTTTTAAGAAAAAGTTGATAATTAATGTGTTGAACAGAAACGAGTGATTCTAAGGTTGTAAAAATAATTGGTTGGGATTAAAAGAAAAAAGTTACTCCCTCCGTCCCAATAAAAATGGCCACTTTTTTTTGGGCGCGGAGATTAAGAAAGGGATTGTTATGTTTTAATTGAGTGTGACCCACCAAAATTAGTGAGTAATTTTTAGAAAGTGGCCTACAATTGTTGACCAAATTAGTGAGTAATTTTGGCATTTTTAGAAAGTGGCCTACAATTGTTGACCAAATTAGTGAGTAATTGTTGACCTAATTAAAGTAAACTTTTGTCATTTTTAGAAAGTAGCCACTTTTAATGGGACACCCAAAAAGGAAATGTGGCCACTTTTATTGGGACAGAAGGAGTAACTCATATCCAAACATAAAAGTGATACACGGACAAAAGTGAAAAATGTAATATACTCTTAAATTTACTATTTGGACCACAACTCCTCGGTAACATAAAAATACTTATCGAATGGAGTAAATTTTAGGGAAAATTGCATCTAAATACACAAACTTTGCCGAAAATCCATATTTGACGCGAAGTTAGGAATTTACATTTTAATACACCAATTTAAGAACTTGTTCAATTTTGACACATTTTTCAATTCCGGCGACCGGCATTCTGACGTGAACGCCGGAATGCCACATCATCACCACGTCACACACACACACACACTCCACTCTTTCTCTCTCACACCCCACACTCTCTCTCTCTCTCTATACACGTCACCTTCCCCCCCGTCCCCCAGTCGGACCCTCCCCCTCTCCAGAACCGTATCGCACCGCCGCCGCCGCCGAGCCCAGCCTCCCGCCGTCAGCCACTTCCCCCTCCCAAGAACCGCGTCGCACTGCCGCCGTCGAGCCCCACAGGGCCTCAGCCGCAAACCCTCCCTCCCCCAGTCGGACCCTCCCCCTCCTCAGAACCGCGTCGCACCCGCCGCCACTTCCCCCACCACCCGTAGCCCAAAATCGACTCTGCTCTCTCTGACCTCCGACATCAACAGCAGATCCTCGCTGCCTCCGTGCCTGTACTCCCTCGATCCTGAGTCACGCCGCCGCCGCCGCCGCTCACGGCCAAGCACAGACCCTAGATCTGCAAATCTGTGCAAACCAAAAAAAACGATGGTGGTGGAGATTTGGTGACGGTGGATATGGCGTTTTTGGTGGTTATGGTGGAGGTGAGGGAAATCCGGTTGGTTTGGTTGGTGGAGGTGGCGGGGGCGCCGCGGTTCTGGGGAGGGGGAAGTGGCTGACGTGTATAGAGAGAGAGAGAGAGAGTGGGGTGTGAGAGAGAGAGAGTGGAGTGTGTGTGTGTGTGTGACGTGGCTGCGACATTGGCATTCCGGCGTCCACGTCAGAATGCCGGTCGCCGGAATTGAAAAATGTGTCAAAATTGAACAACTTCTTAAATTGGTGTATTAAAATGTAAATTCCTAACTTCACGTCAAATATGGATTTTCGACAAAGTTTGTGTATTTAGGTGCAATTTTCCCTAAATTTTATGTTTAGTATTACAAAAATCCTAAATTAAGCAAAAATGAATCTGTTGGACTCTCGAAGCTAAGCTTCCTCCTGCCATGGCGACGCCGCTGGTTCAAAAACCCTCAATCGACAAGCTTTGAGTCCTTCGATTTTGCAGGCAAGTCCCTTTCATTTCCGTACACAAATTCTATTTATATCAATCAACATGATTGCAATTGCAATTGCAATTGCACGCAAGAATCTCTTCTGCTTATATCTGAACACTAATTCATTTCTCTGCAACTCAAATCTTCATTTCTTTCCCGCATTCCAATTCTTCTCCACTTCAAAAGTGGAAAGACAAATCCCTAGCCCTAGAATCTACGATGTATTGGTTAACAAACACCACTTCTCTCCCGAATCGGCTTCACTAGCTGCATCACGTTCCCCCAAATCTAGAAGCCCTAAAATAGCCGATTCAGTACTATCCTTCTTTAAAGAGAATAGCTTTACGACTACTCAGCTCGAGAAAATCGTCATCTTTTATCCTGCGATTCTAGGGTCTAGAATTGAGCGCATCAGATTCAAATTCAAGGTATTCCAAGACTTGGGCCTTTCTCCCGAGGAGATAGCCAATATAATTTCCAAGGATATTTGTATTTTACAATCAAGCACGAAGAATAGGATCATTCCTTCAATATCCAAGCTCCAGGATGTCCTTGAACCTGGTCATGATGTGGTCCGACTTTTAAAAAGATTTGCCTGGTTTTTGAGAGCGGATTTGGAGAAATCCTTAATGCCGAATGTGGAAATCCTCAAGAGCTGCGGTATACCTATGGAGCGTATCCAACACTTTCTCTTTCTTCAGCCCAAATGTTTCTTGGTGAAGCCACATATTATGAGGAAATCTGTAGACAAGGCCATACAAATTGGGGCATCTAAGGCTTCTATCAATTTCATTTTTTGTGTTGGTTTATTTGCTCTTAAGAGTAAGAGGATGTGGGAGGTCAAGTTGCAAACTCTCCGCGATCTGGGATTTTCTGATAATGACATGTTCCTGATTCTTAGGAAGCAACCAACAGTCTTTTCGACTTCTGGAAATAAAATTAAGAATGTGATAGAGCTTCTGGTTGCTACCGGGAAGTACGATATGTCCAGCATTGTCACTTGCCCGTCAGCACTCGGGTGCAGTATAGAGAAGAGGCTTGAGCCGCGGCTGCAAATTCTGTGGCTTCTGGAAAGTAGGAATCTGATTGCAAAGTGGCCGTGTCTTTCTACTGTTACTTCTTTTACAGATGATAATTTTTTGGACAAATTTATTAGGCCTTATTATGATGAGATTGGCGAAGAACACATCACTCGGAGATACATGTGGAGGGCCAAAGGCGTTGAAGCTTTAAGCTGATGATTGAGGAACTGGTATGCTCATTATATACAGATATCCAGCTTATTTAATCACTCTTGTAGATTTTAGCCTTGTATTGCTTTTCTGCTGTGAATTGTGACATTTGGAAGCATGTTCGTGTTCGTATTCTTGTTGTGACTGCTCGTCATGAGATTAGAAAAAACTGGTGTTGCCTCTTTAGGTAGTGTTTCATTTTGTCCGCCAATGAGGCCTTGTCCAAAATCTGCAAAGCTGAGGCATCACATCGAGTCTCGCCTAAGCGTAGTTTATAGTCTTATTTGGAGTTGGTCTAGTTTGTATTATTGCAGGAACTATTGAGAAGTTGTGCAAGTTATTGACAAATCTTCTTATGGAGTATATTCGATGGATTATAGTTCCATCTTATTTGGATTTCGTTATTGCAGGAAAAACATATCCTGCTTTCATTTATAAAAATTCACATTTGATTGTCGTTGGATTATATTTGACGAGAGACATAATGATATACTATATTTTTTTTTTATCAGAAAAGTAAATAATTAAAAAGCAATGTTGGTACCAGGGGTACCAATTATGAGAGACATAATGATATAGAGCTATGTTACACTTAGCTTAGGGCTAGAAATATCAAAGCAATCTTCTTAACAATGTCTTCTTAACAATTAAGCATATAATATAATATGTGCTGATTTCCGAAGAAACACTTTTAAAAAAAAAAATTGTTACACTTAAAGAAAGAAAAAACACACTCACACTCTAGCCTTTTAGGTGACTCGAACCCCCGGCCTCTTAGTTAGAGGAGAAATGTCTTATCAACGGACTGCGCTTCATCGTCATTTCCGAAGAAACGTTAATAGCAATAAATCTCACAAAAAAGGACAGGCTTATATGCAACAAAATAATTGCATAATCCAATTACAAATTGCAAAATTCAAATTTAATTCGATATCAACAACATATAGTTCCGACTTAAGCAACGTAGTTACATAACCAATAAAAATTATTATATCTCAAAATCAATTCTTAAAACATAACAAAAATTTCAAGAGTTGCCAAAATTACTCGATAGATTTCATGCACACTATTTTTGTACACTATTTTGATTTCAAGCAAAAGAATTATTAGTATAATTCTAAAAAAATAACAATACTCAATTGATTTCATCCACACTGTTCTTTTGGTAGTTAACCGACAATTTTCGACCCAACGGTTAATCATTGGTTCTAGATTTTTGGGCCCGGAACTTGACCAGGTGTTTCACGATTCCGATTCCGATTTCAGTTTTAGTCTGTGATCAATGATTAGGAGATCCGAACCGTGGACCACAGGTCAATCACCCAATTTCAGTTAGCCATGGACATCACTAATCATAGTAACTTTGAATTTATGTATTTAAATATTTTGTTCAATATAAAAATAGAATGCTGCTAGTTTTATTATTTGAGAATATAGTGTCGGATGGCCATATTGAAGATTCAAACATAATATTTGATTACTAATTGAAAAAACACAAAATCTAGCAATTTTTTACGTTTTAGGATTGTTTTGCTCTTAATTAGAGCGGACTGGATTCGATTTTGCGCGCGGGTTAGGCACATATGGTACTATTGCCAACCGAAAAAAAAAATCTAAGTAAATTGGTATACATGATGGCACTATTAGTGTCATTAGTATCATATACTTGTGTTGATACATTGTCTTGTCTTATATAGATTATTACTATTATATGATCATTTTGAACACTTTCCGTAAGGTTTAGATTATCCATTTATAATTTAGATTAGGGGTTATGGTCAAAAAATACATGAACTTTGAAAAAAATTGCAATTTTGTACCTGAACTTTCAATTAAACCCCTAAATACATGAATTTATACTTTTTGTTGCAATTTTCACCCAAGTTTGACTTTCAACAAAATTGGAGCTTAATTGACAGTCAAAATTAAGTCACATATATTAATTTTTGTCTTCTTAGACCTTCGAGCTTCTAAATACTCATCATCATCAAAAGTTAGACCAACATCAAGTTAATTTCCGACTGTCAATTAAGCTCTAATTTTATTGAAAGTCAAATTTAGGTGAAAATTGCAACAAAAATATAAATTCATGTATTTTTGGGCTTAATTAAAAGTTCAAGTGAAAATTGTAACTTTTTTCAAAGTTTGTGTATTTTTTGGTCATAACCCCTTTAGATTATCCATTTAGGGTGCTGCACGAATGATACTTATGGTCATATTTGTGTCATTAGTGCCATAAGTACCTATTTACTTAGATTTTTTTTTTTTCCGGTTGGCACGTACGATACTAATAGTACCATATGTACCTAACCCGCGCAAATCCGAATTCGATCTGAATCCAGTCCACCCTAATTAAGGGCAAAACAGTCTTTACAGGTAATAAATGTCCAGATTTTATGTTTTTTCAATTATTGGTCAAATATTATGTTTATTTCCTCAAATGACTATTTCCAATATCAACACATACACATTGCAATTTTTTTTTATTATTTTTTTTTGTTTAAGTAAAAAAATTAAAAAAAATATTAAAAAAAAATTAGCTACAATGTGTGAAAAATAACACTAACTAAATCCTAATTTTATTTTAAATATTATAAATTAAATACATAGATTTTATAGGTCAACCATAATATGGCCAAATAGGTTTTCCCTTTTCTTTTTCGAACTTAGAATACCAGGGGGAAAAAATCTCTGAAAAATAGGAGAATTTCTCTTTTTTTGACTAACATTTACTTCATTTTTAAGTTAATTTTATACAGTATATTCTCACTAAATTAATCCACCGTGTATTTTTGGAAACTATCACAAATTTCCGAAAAATGATTTATTTTCAGCAACTTTAAGCAAAAATGATCTGTTGGACTATTGAAACTAAAGCTTCTTCCCTCCCTGCCATGGCGACGGCGCTGGTTCAAAAACCCTCAATCGACAAGCTTTGAGTCTTTGATTTTGCAGGCAAGTCCCTTTCATTTCCGAACACACATTCTATTTATATCAATCAACATGATTGCAATTGCACGCAAGAACCTCTCCTGTTTACGTTTGAACCCTAATTCATTTCTCAGCAACTCAAATCTTCATTTCTTTCCCGCATTCCAATTCTTCTCCACTTCGAAAGTGGAAAGACAGATCCCTAACCTTAAAATCTACGATGTATTGGTCAACAAACACCACTTCTCTCCCGAATCGGCTTCACTAGCTGCATCACGTTCTCCCAAATCTAGATGCCCTAAAAGAGCCGATTCAGTACTATCCTTCTTCAAAGAGAATAGCTTTACGACTACTCAGCTCGAGAAAATCGTCATCTATTATCCTCCGATTCTAGGGTTAAGAATTGAGCGCATCAGATTCAAATTCAACGTATTCCAAGACTTGGGCCTTTCTCCCGAGGAGATTGCCCAAATAATTTTCAGTCATATTTCGATGTTACGTTCAAGCACGAAGAATAGGATCATTCCTTCATTATCCAAGCTCAAAGATTTCCTCGAATCTGGTCATGAAGTGGCCAGACTTTTGAAAAGATCTGCCTGGTTTTTGACAACAGATTTGGATGAATCCTTAATGCCGAATGTGGAAATTCTCAAGAGCTGCGGTATACCTATGGTGCGTATCCAGCACTTCCTCTATATTCGGCCGAGATGCTTCTTGGTGAAGCCTCATATTATGAGGAAATCTGTAGACAAGGCCATATAAATTGGGGCATCTAAGGCTTCTGTCAATTTCATTTTTCTTGTTGGTTTATTTGCCCTTAAGAGTAAGAGGATGTGGGAAGTGAAGTGGCAAAGTCTCCGCAATTTGGGATTTTCTGATAATGACATGTTCGTGATTCTTAGGAAGCAACCAACAGTCTTTTCGACTTCTGGAAATAAAATTAAGAATGTGATAGAGCTTCTGCTTGCTACCAGGAAGTACGATATGTCCAGCATTGTCACTTCCCCGTCAGCACTCGGGTGCAGCATAGAGAAGAGGCTTGCGCCGCGGCTGCAAATTCTGAGGCTTCTGGAAAGTAGGAATCTGATTGCAAAGTGGCCGAGTCTTTCTGCTGTTACTTCTTTTACAGATGATAAATTTTTTGACAAATTTATTAGGCCTTATTATGATGAGATTGGCGAAGAACACATCACTCGGAGATACATGTCGAGGGCCAAAGGCATTGAAGCTTTAAGCTGATGCTTGAGGAACTGGTATGCTCATTATATATAGATTTTAGCCTTGTATTGCTTTTCTGCTGAGAATTGTGACATTTGGAAGCATGTTCGTGTTCGTATTATTTTTGTTACTGCTTGTCGTGAGATTACAAAAAATCGGTGTTGCTTGTTTAATGGTCCACCGATGAGGTCTTGTCCGAGTGGCAAAGCTGAGGCATCAGAGCAAGTCTCACCTAAGCGTGGGCTATATTTCCAATTTATTTGGATTTCGTTCAATTTGTATTAGTTTCGTTATTGCCAGAATTATTGAGAACATGTGCAAGTGCAAGTTATTGAGAAATCTTCTTAATATATTCGATTCAAGATATGATATGTATCTTGAATTAGTAAGAAGTCTTTATAATTTATACCATGTTTTAAGATTAGGTGGCATTTTTTACTTTTTCACCATGCATGATTCTTATATTTCCTAATGTTTAGAACCATAATTGGAGTTATTCAATAATAAAAAGTAATCAAGCTCGAGCTTGAGTTCTTAAAAATTACAGCTTGAACTTTTGATATTAGACTCGACTTGGCTCTAGCTATAGATGCTGTGAGGGCCAAGTCTATTCCGATTTAAGGGTAGGCGTGGCTCTTGCATATTCACAGCTCAAAATCGCCTTATATTATGTCGTTTTGTTGGCTTATTTGCTGGTTCTTCGCGTTAGTTTTGAAGCCAGTTGCTTATATTCCAGCCATGAGGCAGATTTCAAGCTGTAAGTTGGTTTCTTGATGTAGAAATCAATTATTTGCCCATGTTCTGTTTCTGCTTGAAGATCGAAACATAATTATTTTTCACATTCATATTTGACATGTAGTGACAAGTCGGAAAGCAGAATTGTTAAAAAAGCAGACTTGTAAGGAATTCTAGAGAGAGAATTGCTACAAGGGAGTGTGAGATATTCTTCCTAGATTGTTTGCATTGAGGAACCTACCAACTTCAAATTAGTACACCTCGCAGATGGCCCTATTTTCAGAACTAAGGGAAGTAAGTAAAAAAAAATTGAGTTTGCCTACAAACCAACAAAACCTGAAACAACAAATTTTATGTTGTCTTAACATCAAAAAAATAAAAAATTGAAAGGCATTGATCGGATGCAAAGGAGTGAATTCATGGCTGGGGCTCCGGGAGTCCAGTTAGTGATGCGCGATGAGTCATCAGAGGCTTCGTCGCGTATCATGATGGCCATGTTTTCGAGCCCAATATCTATGCCTACGCGTTTGTGCCTTGTGATCACAAGGTTGTGTATTGGTATTGCATTTTCAATCCATCACTATTCAAATGTAAGCCTACATATTTGGTTGTATATGTGAAACAAAGAGAAATACTAATTTTTTTATTAAAATATTGGATTGGTGAAGGTCTTTATAAGATGTCGGTACTGGTTGGATGCAGCAACCGGGCCCAATGCCTTTTATCATTTAAGTTCATTTTTTTTCGATTTTCTTTCTCTAAAAAAATATTTTCTCTCTCTAACTTATAAGTTCAATTATTCAAACACTTTGACAACTTATAAGCTCTTAAAAATGATATCTTATAAATTTTTGAAATATCTTATAAACTCTTTAAAATAAGCTTAGCCAAACACCTCATGTATGTTTTATTGGGAAAGTGAACCTTTTTTTCCTATAGTTGATTCCACTTTCCAAAGTTTAGAGAGAGAAAAAAGTTGGGAAGTTCAATAATTTAATGACTGTGTACAAAGCCTCGCAATATCTAAAAGAGTCGGTAGGTTGGATGCAGCAACCGGGCCCAATGCCTTTTATTTATTTGTAATTTAATTAATCAACAATTAAACTTTAATCAAATTAAATTCTAATTGAAACTAATAGATTTTTAATTAATAGTTAATCATTAGTTACTGGTGCGGATGCATAGTCTTTGTATAATTGTATATTAATAGATTTCAATCCGTAGGCTCGAGAACAAAACATATTAGTCCTTCCATTCACTTTATATAATTTCTTCAATCATAAAAAAATCGTCATAGTCTTTTTCGATTTGTCCACTAAAAATTTATCACTTTCATTTATAATAATAGATAGAGTCCATATAATTTCACTTATACTGTAAAGTGAGATTCTTACTCCGCTAATATTTTATTAAAATTTATATAATCTACAATGTGAATAATTTTTTATGGATGGAGAGTGATAATTTTTGTGATTGTATATATTTATTAGTAAAAAAAGTACTCCCTTTGTCTGCTCGTTTTCTATTTTAAGTGAAAAAAGTATATTTCTTTAAAATGCTTAATTGATGTAAACCACACCACTCTTCACTTCAAAAATAAATTTTTCAATCTCCGTGTCCAAAAGAATTAAGCCTATCTAGTGAGACGGAAAGAGTATTATTTTAAGCTAACTTTATTTAAAGTTTTTTCTTTTCTTTTTGACATCCATTTTTTTGGGTATAAAACAAAAATAATGAAAATGAAAACCGACATTAATGGAAGTGAATAAGGTTACATTTGGTATGAAAATTCAAAATGTCGACATCGCCAAACGATATTTATAATGAATGAGGAGGAGGAGCAGATAAAGCACTGCAAGAAGAACAAATCACAATACTCCCAATCTTTTCCAACTATATATTTTTATATATTAAAACATTTATGCAACTAAAATCCTACATCAATTCAATATATGGATCACTTTATGTCTAAAACCATGCATCACATATTCAGTACGTTCCAATTAATAAAATTATTTATCTATAATATTAATTTGAAGAATTGTTAATGACCCTCCTTGTAAAAAAGAAAAAAGAAAATATCCATTAGATTAAATAGAAGATTGATTTTAAGTTTAAAAATTATTCATCACATACCGCCCCATACCGTGTTACCCAATTCCGGTCAATGCGATAGCCAATTTGCATTCGTCTTCGATCACGGCATAAATCATCATTCCCTATAAAAACAGAGCGCAGATTCATCCAAAACTACAACTTCTCTTCTTCATCACGCTCCGATTCTCGGTAACGAAGACCCAAATGGAAGCCACGATCCACGAGCAAGATATTTTGATAGTCGGAGGCGGCATAGCTGGCCTCACCACAGCTCTCGGACTTCACAGGTACTTCCTTCAACAAATTGTGTTTTCATGCACCCCAACTGTTTGACGAAATGATTGTGTGAAGGTTGGGGATTCGGAGCTTGGTTTTGGAAGCGTCGGATGGATTGAGAACCACGGGGTTCGCCCTAACCATGTGGACGAACGCGTGGATAGCTCTAGATGCAGTCGGAATCGGCGACGCCATGAGAGCCGATTCTCTCCCGATTCAAGGGTATTCGCATCTCCAATTTGTGTTATTTATATTTCAATTCGTTTGCTGATTAATTTGCTGGTTTGATTTCGTGTTAGTTTCGAAGTCGGTAGCTTGGATTCCACCTCTTCTAGTCCAGAGCAGGGCGTTGAGACAGATTTCAAGCTGTAAGTTGGTTGTTCTTGATATTATATTAAAAAAAAAAAAAATGATTTCCCAGTCTTAGAGCTAATTCCGTCTAAATACACAAACTTTTACCAAATTGTGTCTTAGCAAGTGAACTAAATACAAATTTTAAATTATTCTAATTCTTCACGCGGTAGTCAATTGCTTGCACCCAAATTAATGCTGAGGTGGATGCCTGAAATGTCCATATATACTTAAATGGTCGATGCACTAAACAACGTAATTGTATTTAGACCTTAATTACCCCTATTTTATTTGCCGGAGATGTTAAATGATCTAATTATCTGTAACATGTAGAGGCAAGTTTGAGAGCAGATGTGTGAGAAGGACAGACTTACTAGAGCTTCTAGAGAGAGAATTGCCACAAGGGAGTGTGAGATACTCTTCCAAGATTGTTTGCATTGAGGAATCTGGTAACTTCAAATTAGTGCATCTTTCAGATGGCTCTATTTTCAGAACTAAGGTAAAAGAAGGAAAAAAAAAAAGAGTTTGTCCGCAAAAACTTAGGAGGGCATTTATTTATTTTTGATTGATAAGATACATGATTGAGATTTTTTTTTATTTTATTACTAGGATTTCTCCAATCGCACTGTATCAATATGATATAGAACTAATTCAGATGGTAGAAATTATCAAAGTAAATAATAGAAAAACTTATTATTTTTATTTATCTAAGCTAATCATCAAAAGTAAACGCTAGGTGTTGCTGGGATGTGATGGAGTGAACTCAATGGTGGCGCAATGGCTGGGGCTCAAGAGTCCGGTCAGCGCTGCGCGGGCAGCCATCAGAGGCTATGTGGTGTATCCAGACGGCCACGGCTTCGAGCCCAAGTTGTATGCCTACTTTGGTGGAGGTGTGCGCATCGGCTTTGTACCTTGTGATGGCAAGGGCATATACTGGTTCTGCACTTTCACTCCATCACTTTTCAAATGTGAGTCAATGAATTTGCTCCTAATTTGTTCGACTTAGTTTTGGTCGTTTACGTTACGGTTAATTATGTTAGGGTTGATAATGTTGTGTCCCAAACTTTAGCATTTTTCAAAAAAAATGTCCTCCACTAATGTTTTTTATTCACAAACCCTTAAGTTTTAGACAATTTTGATTTCCGTCCCGTGTTTGGAGAATTTGATGATGGAATGATTAGTCACTTTTCGAGTTCTTAATTGGAATTTTTTTCCACTCACCTTCTCAACTGCATTGTTTCACCAAAAAATACAATATACAATAAAATTAAAATTCCACGTAATTAATCTCACTCTGAGTTATGCTCTCTCTATATATCTTATCATTTTGAGAACTTAGAGTGTGATTATGTGAATTTTTTTTTAATTTTTTTTTGTTGAAAGGCGTCATTTAGTGAGCGAGGTGAACAAAACTTATGTAATTATCTGATAAGGTAATTCATCATTTGGTCGTTGGATTCGAAAACGCTAAAATTTGAGAACATTTTTTGAAAAACGCAAAAAAATTAGAGATGCAAAACATGATCAACCCTAGACATTATAATGCAAACAATAGTCGAAAAACAAGTTTGTTAACAATCATGTTTTTGGTTTGGCGTAGATGATGAGAGCGAGCGTGATCCCTCAAAAATGAAGCAGTTTGTGATCAGCAAAATCGGCAGGGCTCGTAAACATGTGATGGATGTGGTGGAGAGGACCGAGCTAGCCAACATCTCGTCCGCGCATCTGAAGTTTAGGTCGCCGTGGAACATTTTGTTCGGAGACATTGTGAGGAACGGAGTGTGTGTGGCCGGGGACGCCCTGCATCCGATGACCCCGGATCTAGGTCAAGGTGGGTGCTCAGCTATTGAGGACGCAGTGGTTCTTGCAAGGTGCCTGGGCGGAGCTCTGTCGGAGGAGGGAGACGAGGAGGATTGCGCGAAGATGGCAAAGGGGTTGGAGAGGTATGGGAAGGAGAGGAGGTGGAGAAGCTTTAGCCTTGTGAGCACAGCATATGTTGTTGGTAAGTTGCAAGAGAGTGATAACAAAGTGGTGAGCTTCTTTAGGAAGATGTTTTTGTCTAAGTTTACCGTTGAGCCCTTTGTGAGAATGGCTGATTTTGATTGTGGGAAGTTGGTTGTTGCTTCTAATTAGGTTTGGACCATGTTGCCAACTTTTGTTTGGCATTATATATATAAGGTTGTGTTATAATAAAACCTTAGCTCTTATCTTCGTGATCTTATAATTGTATATATCCATTATGTGATTTGAATCTAAGACTACAAAGTGTAATTATTTTATAGATTAAGTACTGTAATTATTTATATATTTATGCAAGTGGTCCGGAGTATTTGTGTGTGCACGAGCTAGATAATCAAGTGGTCGGTTGAATAAAATGAAGTGGAAACAAAAGAAGTAAGAGTTGTTGAGGAGGGTCTTTAGAGTTGCAGACAAATCAAACTATTCGCAAATTATTCGTAGCTCGGTTTCAAAAAAACTCGTTTAAGTTTGTTTAGTAAGTTCGATATATAAATAAATTAAATTTGAGTTTGGTAGTATTCGGCTCGTTAGCTAGTGAACATATTCTCTAAGTGATTCAACTTGAAAAATATAGATGATTAGTAGGTACAACTTATATTTATCTATTAAAATTTATAATAATTGTATTAAATTTCTAATCAACTCTATTTGTTATAAAGAATAATTAATATATATATATATATATATATATATATATATATTGAATGAAATAATTTATTTTTGAAAGAAAATAATTAATATTTTGAATATAAATATAAATTTAGAAAGTCATCTAAATTTCGGAGTCAGAGGGTTTTTTAAGACAATAACTTAGGTTGATTTGGAAATTAGGACAATAACTTTCGGACTTGTAAAAATAGGACACTAATTAATAAGCGTTGCACTCGTAGGACATTTATGGGTCAATTATTGAATTTTGGAATTTTTTTGCACGGATCAAGCACATGACAACCCGCACGGAGGGGTTGATTATGTGGCAAGCACATCATTTTTACGGCTCCAGATAGTATTTCATGTGCTTGGTCCATGCGGGAGAGTCCGAAAATTCGATAATTGGCCGAGAAATATCCTGAGGGTGCAACACTTATTAATTAGTGTCCTATTTTTACAAGTTCAAAAGTTATTGTCCTAATTTCCGAATCAATCTAAGTTACTGTCCTAAAAAACCCTTTGACTCTAAATTTCGTATGAGCTCGATTAAGTTCGTGAGCCTCAATGTATTCGATAAATAAAGTTCGAAATTTGACTCGATACTAAACAAATCAAACTTTAGCATAACGTTATTCGGTTATACTCAATTCGACTACACCCTAGTCATGTATGTTTATTTTGAGTGATGAGATAGATAAGTGAAAATAATATAGATTAATTTGTCATTTACCATGATAAATTAATTCATTTTGAACTTATTTTATAATTTATTTTTTAAAATACTTTATCGTGTATTTTATTTAGGGTTAAGGTACAGATACCCCCCTGAACATGACCCCCTAGAACGTATACCCCCCCATTCTCCAACTTGGTACAAATTGCCCCCCAAACTCGACGGAAAGTATACAACTAACCCCACGCCACAAACGGCCGTTAGACGCCGTCCAGATTTTTTTTTTATTTAATATTACATGTGGGGCCCACCAAGAATGAGTGTATGCCAGGAAGTAGGTTAGAGCTTTGCCGCTGATCAAAGCCACCACTCCGTGGCTGCAGAATCGACTGGAATCCAATCCACGATCCCAAAACGCTACTCCTTGGCCGAAATTTCCCCCGCCGCTGCGAAGAACGGCTCCAAATTACCAACCATGTTCCTCGCCCCGGGCCCATCTCCGGCGGGAGGTCCGTCAGCCGCTCCCACCGGCCGCAGACACAGGAAAAACAACAAGAAGAGAATAATCGGGTGGTCTCTCGGATTCGTGGCCGGAGTAATCAGAGGAATCTTATCTGGATTAGTCTTCTCCTTAGTTTTCAAGCTGCTCCTGCTCCTAATCAACGGCAGAAACAAGGATACCGGAATTAAAATATTCTCCCCATTGATCAAGAAGCCAAAAGACCTGGCCTTCTTAGAAAAAGAAGACGGATTATCATCGCTCAACATCATCGGAAAAGGCGGATGCGGCGAAGTCTACAAAGCCATTTTACCGGGAAGCGACGGCAAGGAAATCGCAATCAAGAAGACACGGAGGAGCTGACGGAAGAAGACAGCGAGCTCCTCAACAAGAAAATGCGGCAAATTCGATCCGAAATCAAGACGGTGGGAGAAATCCGCCACCGCAACCTCCTGCCCCTGTTGGCCCACCTCCCGCGGCCGGATTGCCACTACTTAGTCTACGAGTTCATGAAGAACGGCAGCTTGCACGACTACCTGCTGCAGGTGTCGAGAGG
The DNA here is from genome assembly GCF_028751815.1 of Salvia miltiorrhiza. Taxonomy (NCBI): domain Eukaryota; kingdom Viridiplantae; phylum Streptophyta; class Magnoliopsida; order Lamiales; family Lamiaceae; genus Salvia; species Salvia miltiorrhiza. The sequence continues at coordinate 53,241,739 of NC_080387.1, forward strand.
GGAGAGGGAGCTGGAGTGGGCGGCGTAATATTAAATAATTAAAAAAAAAATCTGGACGGCGTCTAACGGCCGTTTGTGGCGTGGGGTTAGTTGTATACTTTCCGTCGAGTTTGGGGGGCAATTTGTACCAAGTTGGAGAATGGGGGTATACGTTTTAGGGGGGTTATGTTCAGGGGGTATCTGTACCTTAACCCTTTTATTTATATGGTCTACCACACAGAGTAAACGTTTCACATAAAGAATGCTAGTAGGAGTATTAGGTATTTGCAGTTTAATATGGTGTTACATTATTTAAGCCAAAAAGATGGTATAGAATTATAATACCTTTTTTTTTGATGGAGTATAGAATTATAATACCATTTATATAGATAGGGTCTATATTACTTTTATTATGATTTTATATATAGAGGCTTTAAAAAGAGAAGTCTGTTCGAGAAAACTTTTTAAATCACTTTTTTGTAGGCCTCATTTGTTTTGATATTAAGATTTGGGGTTCTGAAAAATTAAACGTTGTGACCAATATTAAGAATTTAAGCTTTCGGATTGGAGTGATTATTTTGAATAATTTATGAGATATATTAAAGTGAATATTTTTATTTGTAAGATTAAGATTTTTTAATTTTACATTTTAATTGGATAAATTAAGTAAAATTTAACCCAAATATAATAATATAAATTATCAGGAGTTATGTGATATCTCAAATATCTAATCTATCAAAATAGACAAGCAATTAATCTTATTCAGAACCGATCACCTACCCACCGTGGGCAAGAATAACGTGTCCACCACTGATGTGGCAATGTTAATTAGGAAAGAGAATCAATAAATCTTACTCTAATTAAAATTATCTTACTCTAATTACAATTGCCACATCAGTGGTGGGCACGTTATTCTTGCCCACGGTGGGTAGGTGATCGGTTTTGTAATCTTATTATTATTTTTATTAATCTAAACTAATTCTTGAAAATAAATGCTCACTAATGAACTATATTATTGGGGATTTAGAGAAAAATGTGCGAAAATTAATGCTACCCCAAGTGATTATGATGTTGAAATGGGAGATCCATATCGTATTAGCAATCAGAAAATCTATTTTTAATTAATTAGAAATTTGTTGTGATCTACTAGTTGCTTGTTATAGAGTTTATTATATGAAAACATGAAAAATATATATGAAGATTATGCTATTTATCTATAAATGGAATCCTAAAAAAATATTTAAATGTTTCGGTATTGAGTAATATCTATAACCTTACCAAAAATATATTCACAAAAACTCCCGTGAAATCGGTTTGACAATGACACTACTTCAACATACAAATGACACCGTAACATTTTAAAGTGTCATTTGTATGTTGAAGTAGTGTCATTGTGAAATGTTAAAATGTTATTTGTATGTTGAAGTTGTGTCATTCGAAAAATTGATTTAACCGTGAAATCGATTTCACGGGAGACCATCTCAACTATATTTTATATATGTATGTGTTGATCTAGTGATAAAATTATTAATATTAAAATTCGAGTCCTCTGTTACTGATTTTTAAAATTTTACTATTTACTAGAAACAAAATAATTTAAAAACCTAATTTCGTACCAATGAGTGGGACTTAAACAGTTGTAGTTATTCCATTTTTCTAAGGTGTCAATCATTTTACGCAATGATTGGAACTTTTATAATCGGGTTTTTAATACCTGATTAGGTCGTCATCGGCTATTATTACCGTAGCTGATTTATAGCCAAATTGTAATTAAATTTGTTAATTTGAGGAATATGCTTATTTATTGGTATAATAGTATTAATCTGTAGCTCATGGCCCACGTAGACGTAGGTGTCTTCACATGGCTAAGTGTTCAAGAACGTGACAACTTGTGATTCCCCCTAATCCTTTTTACGTTATTTTCTGGATAAATTTTATTCCTTTTACGCATCCCAATGGAAAATATAGTACTCCATTGTGATTAATTTTATTATTCTGAAACCATCGTATTTGGTCAATTAAGTAACAATAAGAATAATCGATGACTTGCCCATATATATTTTATAACTTAAATTTTATTCCATACCAACAAAAATTATGTACCTTTGCAAGTTGCAGCACATCAAAATTCCATTTTTCGTAAGAGTAGAACGGTGAAACTGAACTTGATTTTTTTTTTCTATTTTATGTATATAAGAATTCGATGTTTGAATTTTCCTGAATGGATTTTTACATTTTTCAATTAAATTACAAACCTACCACGAAAGCTGTCAAGAATTGCATTATTAGAATGACTCATTGTTGAAGTGGGATTGTTTGTGACCAAAATATTTCTAGCTCTCATAAACTCTTCATAGATTTATCTCTCTATTATGGATAATCCGTAACCGATACCGGGTTAGAGTTATTGGAAATTTGAATGTGAAATTAATGCTTAGTAAAATAATAATTGAAAATGGTATTCCATATTTTTAATAGAATTAAATTGTACAGTAAATTTTAAATCTACATTTTGAGTGGATGAATATAATGTATTTACTTGTTCTTAGCCGATTTTGGATGAATGAGCAATTAAATTTACAAAATTACTACTTGAAATAAGGTAAGAGTACGTTTAATTTGGAGGATTAGTTTTTATAGATAAAAAATAAGGTTAATCCCTTATTTATTTAGATGGATTGAAACTTTAGGATATTCCAAAATCCTTAATTATTTCAATCAATTGAGTGAATTTTGCTTGATTTTATCCAATTGAAAAAATGTGATTCGAGAAATCCTTCTCTTGAAGATAAAAATACTCTATCATACACCTTATCAACCATGTAAAATAAATGTCATCTAAGTGTGCGTTCTCTTTGGTTATAAATTTATCATGGGAAAATGAGGGATAAACAAAATTTCACATTTTAAATCATTCCTTTCTTTTCCGTCATTTCCTACAAAATAGAATTTGACTGTTACTCATTCCTTAGTTTTACTCTAAAGGATAGATAATATTAATTATCACATCAAAAATGGAGGAATAATATTATGAGCAAAAATTTAAAATGCCCACTTTTGTTAAGTTGTAACGAAAAATGTCCATTTTTATAAAACTATTATGTTTATGCCATAGTTGACTAAATTATCCTTAATGTCATAATCAATGTACTTGTATGTGACAAAAATAGTCAACTGTCGGAAAAGTAGGTTGTCATCCAGGTGGCAACCTACAATTTTTTCTTACACTTTTCTTACACATTTGTACTTGTGTCAGAAAAATGTAAGACTTTACACAAAAAATGATGTAAAGCCATCAACATCCAAGGGCAATTTCGACTCTTCACTTTAATTTGGGCATAAGATCAAGTTTTTATAAGAAATTGACATTTTTAATTTTACAACAAGTGGACAATTTTACCTATTGACACTAATATTATCCTTTTTATTATAGTGAAAATGAGGAATAAGTAAGAGTTAAATTCTATGTAGAAAATAAGGAAAAAGTAAGGAAGGATATAAATGGTGAAATTTTATTCATCCCTTATTTTTTCATGATAAATTTACAATCAAAGAAAACGCACCCTAAAAAGATATGACAATGAAAAAATAAGGATTTACTAACTCTAGTATGGTGCACCAAGTAAGTTTTTATTAGTCACCCAGGAGTGAAGAAAGGAAGATTACAAAAAAAAAGTTAGTGATATTGATCCACAAGAGTTAGTTTGAGAAAAGACGAATAAATAGACAACTAATTCAAGCAAATCTAGCTCTCTAACGATCTAGGACAAGAGTTGAGGTTATCAGTGTAATTAATTTCATAATTAGTTGGACCTTGAAGTCTTTGGTTCGAGTCCAATTATCCTTAAACCCTATAGTAATAGTGACGAGAAAAAGGCCCCCGAGAGTAAGTGGGTAAAATTTAGTCTTATTTGTGCCGTTCTTCCTTTTCAAGACAAAGTTTAAATATTTTTATAATTTTACACTATCTCCGTCCACGAAAAAAACTACCTAAGAGGCAGTGATACGGATTTTAAGAAAAATATTATTGAGTGTATTGAAAATGATGAAAAAATATTTTAATTAGTATTGAAAGTGATAAAAAACTTAAAAATAAGGGTAATAAGATATTTACAAGTAGTGGGATATAGTCCAAAAATAGATAGAAAGTTCTTTTATGGACGTCCAAAAAAAATAAGAGTTATTTCGTGGACGAAGGAAGTACATCATAATAGAAATCTAGATATATACTTCAACAAAATTGAGGTAGGGCAATAGCTCCACCACTCATGGACATGGCTCACCACCGCATTAATATGTGTCAAGTTGCATTATATATTCAACACTAAATTTACTGTGAATATGTAAATACTTAAATACCTATAACAAAGGACGGAATAATCGATAAAATGGTTTAGAGAGTATATAATGAAAATTACGTGATATAACTTACTTTGATATACTAAATTTATGTATAATGTCACAAATGTGTATTGATCGAGATCAAGCCCGCCGACTTTTTCATCTAACCTCTAGTCAAATCCTAAGTTATACTGTATTAATTAGGATCTAATTTGTGAATTTGACTACCTAAGTACCTATTTTGTACTAATAATTTGCAATCGGTGCCACCTTTTCTTCTGCCAATTATCTTAGGGAGGAAATCTAAAATACCCACCTTTTGCAAACTACATTTTTCATATACCCACTTTTTTAAAATGATTTACCCCATACCCATAATATTATTTTAATATTTCTTATGCTGAAAAAAGCTGTGCATAATGATTGGGAGTGTGATTTGCAGTGTGGATTTTCGTGTACTGAGTAGATTCTGTTATGGTTTGCGCATAGTCAAAACTCTGCGCAATTAATATGCGCAGAGTTAATATTTGTGCGCATAGTTGACTTATTACTATGCGGTGTAATTTTTTTATTTCCGCATTGTTTGCAAATTTGAATGCGCATTGTTTTAATAATTGGAGTTTAAAATTGAGATGCGCATAGTTAAATAATTGTTTATATTTTAATGTTTTTAAAATAATTGCGCATATATGCGCACAACCTAATTATGCGCATAGTAGAAAAACAATAAATAAATAAAAGGAAAAAAATCGCAAGAAACCTATGAATAATTTGAAATTCCTATGATGCGCATAGTTTAATGCGCAAAATGTTTAATACATTCTTTCCAATAGTATTAATTACATTGTATTCTTTTTAATTTACATTGTATTCACTTTAATTGAGATGCGCATAGTTTAATGCGCAAAATTGAGATGCGCATTTTGCATTTAATTGTGCAATATATGATTATATTTTTATTTTTATTTTTTTCCTTTTTCTTTCACTTTTATTCATTCTTTTGATTTTGCCAAATTAATCTTCTTCTTATGGAACTTATTATTATTATTATTATTATTATTATTATTATTATTATTATTATTATTATTATTATTATTATTATTATTATTATTATTATTATTATTATTATCAACAGGCATAGCTTTTTTCATTCATTTATATTAATTATTTTTAGTTATTTAACATCAACAATTGTAGTTCTTTTTATTACATTTTCATTATTTATTTCGAAACATTCTGCCAAATAACACTTTGGCTTTAAATAGAGTATGCGCATTCAATTAAAATAAACTATGCGCATTATGTATTCTTTTTTAAGGCGAACTATGCGCATTAATCTGTGAAATTTCACTTTGTCAGGCACATGTTACGAAGTAAGAGATAGGAAATGGTGAAGGAATATGCAAGTACCAAGAGAAATAATTAAATATTGAAATGGATATGAGATTAATTGTTTGAAAAAAGTGGGTATAGTGTGAATATAGGTTGAGAGAGTTGTGTAGTATTGTATATTACCACATTATCTTTTACCAGGAAAGCTGTTATTTCAGTTGAACCCAATAAAGTAACTAACTTCGTATGTTAATATTGTACTGCGTTTTCATATAGCATATGAAACGTTATATGATTCAATATTAATTTTAAAAAGGAAGAGAGAAAACCTATTAAGTTATACCTTAGAAGATACACACAAAATGTAACTTAAGATCGAGCCTCCTTAAGACCCCAACAGCAAAAATTCAATTAAAAAAACTATTGTTGTCGAACAACAAGAGTGGGACTAAACAGACGCAAAACAATCTCTACATCTCCAAATAATACAGTCACTATTCCAACCATAAAAAACTGTAACAAAGAAAAAAAATAAAAATGAAATAAATTAGAGAGGAGATGAAGACAAACTCGCGCCTCAAAAAGCACGTGGGTTACACATGAGAATAATGGGTGTGTGTCTGCGTCATATGTGGTCAAACCAAGCCACGTGCCATCTCTCACACTGTCTGAATCCTTTCTATCTATAGAAACTAGCATTGAATTCTGTGTGTGTGTTTCTCACACTCACACACCTGCTTTAAACAAATACAGTATTTATTTCATCCATTCACGGCTATCTTCCCCTCCATGTGGATGAGAACGTGGGAATAATTGAATGAGATTCAGATTTCTCGGAGATAATCTTTTTTATTTTCTTTTCTTTTCTTTTTCCACCGATTTTCTTCCTCAGTTTTCTCTTTTTTCCTCTGCTAATTGCAGGCCCATCACATGCGACCTCTGCTTCCCCTCCCCACCTATATAAACCCCACTAATAAATCTTCAATATTTATCATTCCCAAATTAAATTCACTTCCAAGAAAAATGCATTCAAAAAGAAGCAGAGTTTTTGATTTAGTGTTGGTGTTGTGCTGCTTCATCAACAATGCTGCTGCTTTCACCGCCTCCGGATGGACGCAGGCCCACGCCACCTTCTATGGAGGCTCCGACGCCTCCGGCACCATGGGTGCGTAACTTTTTAACTCTAATCGAATCGAGTCGAGTCGAATATTTAAAAATATAAAGAGTATATATTTTTTCGATTGTTAAAGGGGGGTGATTTCTTTTTAAAATAATAATTTAAACTGAGTCGAGTCGAATACTAATTAATTTTTATTTCTTTTAGGGGGTGCGTGTGGGTATGGAAACTTGTACTCGGCGGGGTACGGGACGAGGACGGCGGCGCTGAGCACGGCGCTGTTCAACAACGGGGCGTCGTGCGGGCAATGCTTCAAGATCATGTGCGACTACAATGCCGACCCAAAGTGGTGCAAGAAGGGGGTATCGGTAACCGTCACCGCCACCAACTTTTGCCCGCCCAACTTCGACCTCCCCAGCGACAACGGCGGGTGGTGCAACCCGCCACGGCAGCACTTTGACATGGCGCAGCCGGCGTGGGAGAAGATCGGTATCTATAGGGGTGGGATCGTCCCGGTCATCTATCAAAGGTAAGTGCATCCATCGCCTGTATAATATCACATCATCATCATTTTTTTAATAAGTATTTAATAGGCACACCGACTTTTGGGAAGTAAATTAAAATGGAATATAACATTAAATTGTGTACCCTAAGCTCGTCAAAGAGCACTTGCGATTCAGTGTATTAAATTTAGTGTTCTATTTTCAATTTTTTGTTTCAATAAATCTATGCAGCCACATTGTGGTCACCACAATTTAATTTAATAGGAAAAATTTCAATTTGTTTAATTTATTTTTTAAAATAAAAATAGGATTTAGTTATTTTATTTTATTCTCTACATTATAGTTATTTTTTTGTAATTTTTTTTGCAACTTTTATTTTTAATTTATTTTTTAATAAAAATAAAAAAGTTACAAAAAATTATAAAAAAAATAACTATAATGTAGAGAATACAATAAAATAACTAAATCTTATTTTTATTTTAAAAAATAAGTTAAATAAATTAATTTTTTTCTATTTAAGTGAATTGTGGGTGGTGTGGCTATTTAGCATTACTCTTTTTGTTTATCTCCTTTCATTTTTTCTTTAATTTTAATTTTATATATTTTAGTTTAATTCTATCAAATTAAGTGTGTATATAATTATTTTTTGTCATTTAATTTCACTTTTATTAATTAATAATTCGGTATTATGATTGATAAATCTAAATTTAGGGTTTTAATTCCAATTTTTTTTTTAAATGTTTAAGTTCGATCCGCTTTTGTAAAAAAGATACTATTATGAAAACTATTGATATAATATAGTGTGACACAAAAAATTATGGAACAGCAGATCATGTGCGATATCTAATGAGTAAGCTCGGGTTTCAACTACAGGGTTCCATGCAAGAAGCACGGCGGGGTCCGGTTCACAATCAACGGTCGCGATTACTTCGAGCTAGTGATGATCAGCAACGTGGCGAACGGCGGATCTGTCCAATCGGTCGAGATCAAGGGCTCGAAAACCGGGTGGATGTCGATGTCGAGGAATTGGGGAGCCAATTGGCAATCCAACTCGTATCTCGACGGCCAATCCATCTCATTCAAGGTCACTACAAGCGATGGCATCACCAAGATTTTCAATAATGTTGTGCCCTCAAATTGGGCCTTTGGACAGACGTATTCAAGCCCAATACAATTCTAGGCCCAATTTCGGCCCATCAACTGCTTTTGGGCTTTTCTACTCTTATAGGCCGTGGCGTGCTAACTTTCATACAAAAAAAAGCAGCCCGCTAAGAAAAATGAATATGTATTTTGGGATACTTGTTGGTGATTGAGAGGAAAAGGGATTATTTTGCTGGCCTTGTTTGAGTTTGAAAAACTTTTCTCATTCTTTGAGAAAGAGAAATTAATTATTGGTTTGAAATTTGTATTTAGGATGTGGGCTACAATTTAGGCGAATGAGTCTAATAAAGAAGTGTTATTATTTTCCATTTTGTGTTTTTTAGCACAAACTCTTGTAATTATAGTACTACAAGAAAGGGCAATTCCATTTTTATTTTTATTAAAATAATTAATTACAGGTTAAAGACTCTCGTTTGTAGGGATCAAGCCAAGCACTGGGCTCGGCTCAGCGATCATCTTCAATAATAATAATAATTATTATTATTATTATTGTTGTTGTTGTTGTTGTATTTAGATTGTATTTTATACTTTTCTCAATTTTTTATATAAAATTATAATTTTGTCTATACAAACTTGTTCTTAAATAAAAAAATATATAGTTTATCCGCTCATTTTTTAAATCTTAGCTTTGTCCCGGCTTATTTGTATATAAAATTATACAAAAATTTTCATATGGGCATCAGCATGCATGGTGCGGACCACATACAGACTTTAATAGAATATTTATCAGTGTCATATTAAAATGAGTGTGTATGTTCACACCATATGAACGTGTGCATGAGAGACCTCCTTATAAAATTATAGCTACATTTGACATTAAAAACAAAACAAAAAACAAGTAGGAAACAATTAATATAAGAAAGTAGAGGTAACCAGTTTTGGCATATTGTTGGAGAGAATGTTTATCTCCCAACTAACGCGGAATTAATGCTTGTTTACCAATTAAGATGATGGAATTTATAATTATTCGCAATATTCTTTTTCCCCAAATTGAATAATTTAATTAATCCTCTCAATATTAATTCAGTTACGTCAAAACTTTGACATATCTTATGTTTCGACGAAAAGAAACAAAATGTTCATCTTTAATTGCACGCATTCTTTCACATTTACATTATACTAATCTAGAGTTAGATGTTAAATCTTTTATTAGAAGCTCACTCGTGTGTATATACAAATGATTGGTGTACCGCACACTATTTATGAGCACAGCATATGTGTAGTTCATATAAATATATATTTTATTTTCTTATATCTCAGAAATTATGACCAATCAAATCTACAAATTACACAAAAATTAAAGTATGATTTATTTAGTTTGAAGAATAAAATTAATAAGTAAGCTTTGATTTTCACATAATTAAATTTGATGACTTCGGTCATAAATTCTGAAGTATATATAAGAAAAAAAAAATGAAAATTTAAAATAAAAATGCTAAGGAGAATTACACGTGAAAATTGTTCACTCACATTTAGGTCCTCAATAAAATATGCATATTATGTGTGCGTGTACTCTTCTACCCTATCCACCAAATAATTTCATGTCTACTCTTTTTTATATATTTCTTTTTAGGGATTTTATTATTATTTTATTTTTGTTTGAAGTGGTTCGTGAGCAGTAGGGTCAGTTGAAGACTTGAAGTTGTTAGTAACTAACTGTAACCTAAACCAAATGGATGCAATTACTCTTTTGACCCAATTTCCATGTGCCTGCAATTGAACTACTTACGAAGTCACATTTAATTGTAGCAATTAATCCAATTCCACACACACACATATATATATACTACATACCAACTACGTACAATCATCTCCCAACAAATATTTTAATAAAGTAATACATTATTTCATTCGCAAGCATAAATAACTAATGTTCTTGATCATCTTCTTCATAACCACTCTTGTGAATCCCAAAGTGGTTCTAGCTCACCAAACATGCCACTAGCCCACCCCCCCCCCACCCCCACCCCACGCCCCTCCAATCCTTACAAATACTTGCTGTGTAGCCCTTCAATATTGAATACTCAAGGTCAAGGGAATATACAACAATGGCAGCCGTATTTCTTTCCATGTTCACTATTATTCTCATCATTTCATCTGTTGTGTGCTCTTCTAATTCAATGAGTGTAGACTACTATAAGCACACGTGCCCGGAGGCGGAGCCGGTGGTCGCCAAAATGGTACATAAGGGCATGATCAATGACAAAACTGTTCCAGCAGGTTTACTCAGAATGCACTTCCATGATTGTTTCATTAGGGTAAATATTTTTTTTTTTGTAGAATGATATATATATTGTGTAGAATTGGGTGTAATTTAATTTGTGTGAATTTTGAAGGGTTGTGATGCTTCTGTGGTGTTGAATTCCACTGGGAAAGAGAAGGCTGAAAAAGATGGTGGTCCAAATATTTCATTGCATGCATTTTATGTAATTGATCATGCAAAGGAGGAGTTGGAGAGCAAGTGCCCCGGTGTGGTCTCCTGTGCTGACATTCTGGCTCTTGCCGCTAGGGATGCCGTTGCACTTGTAACTTAATTAATTTATTAATTTTAAATTCTTGGCATGTGTATATTGATCATATCATAGTATTATTAATTAATTGGTTTGAATCTTGATGTTAATTAGTCTGGAGGGCCTACTTGGGATGTGCCTCAAGGGAGGAAAGATGGGAGAATCTCAAAGGCCAATGACACATTGCAATTGCCATTCCCCACATTCAACATCTCCCAATTGCACCAAAGCTTCTCCCAAAGAGGCCTTTCTTGGGAGGATTTAGTTACACTCTCAGGTAAATTATAAGCAATTCCAACGTCCTCTATTTCAAAATTCGTGTTTGAATAAAAATAACAAAATATGAGACGAAAAAATATTTTACACAATAGAGAATCGACTCATAATTATAAGCAACGAAACTAAATTAACAAATGGTGGAGCGGGGGGAGCTAGGGTTGCCTAAAGCCCAACCCTTACCCCCTCTCCGACCTCACCATATTTTTTTTATGTATTTTTTTTATGGTTTCATCGTACTACATTAAACCATATGCATGCAGGAGGGCACACACTGGGTTTCTCCCACTGTTCCTCCTTCCAGAACAGGATCCACAACTTCAACAGCTTAAACGACGTGGATCCAACGATGAACCCTGCATTCGCGGGCGACCTGAGGAGGGTTTGCCCCATTCACAACAAGGTGAAGAGCGCCGGAGCCAACTTGGATTCTTCACCAACTCTATTTGATAATGCATACTACAAAATGCTTCTTCAAGGAAAGAGCATCTTTTCCTCCGATCACGCGTTGCTCTCAACTTCAAAAACTAAAGCATTGGTCCACAAATTTGCAGCCTCTCAAGAAGGATTTTTTGAGGCGTTTGTGAAGTCGATGATCAAGATGAGCACCATTAATGGTGGTGGGACTGAGATCAGGTTGAATTGCAGAGTTGTTAATTAATTAATTAATTAAATTGATCGGGATCTTTGGCAAAAATTTGTGTTCATTCAAATTGTACGGTGCATCCATGTCAACTAATCTCAATTAGGATTTATTAATCCCTAATTAAGATTTGTTAATTCCTGATTAATATTTTATCAAATAGAATCGGGATTTAATTACGATGAATGTACTGTGCATTCGAATGCACAGTAGTGTGCCTCGAGATCTTTTGCTTGTTGTTATTTGAGGTTACTCTTGTATAATTGTTTATATGTATATGTATATGTATATAATATATGTATGCGTGATTTGTATTTTGATGAAATAGGAGCGTGTGCTTTGTGAATGTATCAAGAAACAATATGTTTTTCATGCATTTTTAAATTCTTCAATTTGTTATTGTTAGCTAGTCTTTTACTCTTTTGTTGTCGAGTGCAGTTAAATTTGTAGTTTCGATTAAAATTTACTGTCTCACTTAAATTCAAAGTTACGGAACATTTAACTTCGAAAAAAGTTACGGAACATTAACTAATTTTAAATTCCACCAAGAAGTGTGGACATTTATTTCTTTTGAGTTCAATATATTACTGATAGTGGTTAATATTAATAATAGACTCCCACCAATTAAATTTGACATGACTTTTTAACGTAAGTACATAACCACTTCACAATAATAGATTTTAATTTACACATTAATATTGTTCGTTCAATCTCACTATGAAGTTCAATTATTTACTTTAATTTTATTGGCGGGTTTGTTTTTTTAAAGATTACAAAATGCTGCAGCCGCTACCTTTAATATGTACTACTATAAATAAACAACTAAACCATATTTTTGAACAAAAGCCTACATTCACACATGGTGAATAAAAGCATTTTGAACAATAGCCTACATTCACACATGGTGAATAAAAGCTTTGGTTGAGTTCGAAATTAAAATCCTTTTGGCCCCACTTCACCTATAAATCGTGCTAGGGGATTAAACTTTTATGATCTTTTTTTAAGAAGTAGACTTTTATGATCTTTAGGGTGCATGTTTGACCGAACTTATAAGCTATTTGAAACAATTTATAAATTGTTTAAGAGCTTATAAGCTCGCTTTAAATTGATGGGCAAAATAAGCTTTTTAAGAGCTTATAAGCTATAAAAGAAAGCTCTTAAGCTCCTCAAAATATAAGTTCCTCCACCCGAACTTATTTTTTCATTATCTTATAAGCAACAACTCTTTTTACTAAAATAATTCAATTTTGATTTTTTATTTTCATCATATATCATTATAATTTCATCTCTATTCGATTTTCTCTCTTTAACTTATAAGCTAAATTATCCAAACAATTTGACAATTTTATAAGCTCTTATAAACTCTTAAAACATCTTATAACTTATTATAAGCTCATGAAGCTTATAAGTTCTTTAAAATAAGCATTGCAATCAAATAATTAAATAAGCAAGTTTACTAATTTATTATTCTATTTTATATTTAATATATGCAAATATTTAAGTTTCCTTGGAACGTGATAATTATCTACAAATTAATGCAATAAAAGATGTTACACGACGACATCAAATCCACTTAATCAACCATCTCTCTTACAAGCAGCCTTTTCGATCGATTCATGTTCAAGAAACACAAACAAATCTGTCTCTCCAGCTCCTCCAACTGCTCCACAAACCAAGATTCTTGCATTTGAAATTCCCTCACCACCTCCTTCAACGTCTCCTTCTTCCCTAATTTCCTAACACAAACATCTGCAACAAATCTCCTATGCTCGATCTCATCCTCCAACCTCCTCACGATCATGCTCACCGTCGCGAAATCGTTGACCATTATAAAAACACCCCTCGCCGCCGCATCGAGCTTATCCGCCATACCCTCCAGCCGCTTCTCGTCGCCGCAGTTCCGCCACATCTTCCTCGCCGCCAGCACCAGCACGGCCAGGGCCGGCGCGGCTGCCAGCCCCGCCGTGCAGTGCATGGAGAATGCGAACACGGCCGCGACTAATGCACCGAATCCCATGAGAACCAGAACAGTCGTTGCTTTCTTGACGAGTTTGACGGCCGTCGCTCTCCTCTTGAGCTTTTTGCACGTGGATGTGAGCTCTTGGAACATGGCCACGTGGGCTTTGCGTAGATCGAGGAATCTCGCGGCGTTCGTGGTGTAGAAGGGGTTTCTTTGCGCCGCGAACGCCGCGAGATTCTTATGCACGGCGAGGTATTCATCGGCGGCGGATGAGGAGGAGGAGATTCGTCGGATTATCTTGATGGATTTCTTGATTCTGAGATGATTCTTGCGCGCTTTGTTGATGTTTGTGAGGAGGGTTTCGCAGAATCTGCATGCTTCTAGGGTTATGTCGAAGTAATTCGTGAAGAATTGGTGGAAATTGGGGATTTTGGAAGTGGAAGAGGTTGAGGGTTTTTGATGGGGATCGAGTAGATGCTGGGAGAGGTGCGGCGGCGGCGGCGGCGAGGCAGTGAATTTCTCCTCGTCGTAACTTGTTACTTTTACGAGATGGCTTTGGACTTTATCGCATATATCTATATAAGACTTTGTGCGAAAGGCTTCCTTGTATTCCTCTCTCACATTTGGCTTGCTCATTAAGCTACTTCTATCCTCTTCTTTTTCATATGTACCTGATCAAATCCATACGACAAATTCAAAATTCTTCTAAGTTTGGAAAAACAAAACCAAGAAAAGGGAAGAAGGTGACAATAAATTTATGGCATGAAAAAAGAATTAATATTGATTTCGTCCAATAAAAATGTCATGTGCTTTGGGGCATGACTTCGTCCAATATTGATTTTAGTAAATGCTAGCTTGTGAGATATAGAGTATAAAGTGGAGAAATGACTTACCAAAATAGAAAAAGAAATCATCAAAATTGATGTGTCAAATTAATGATTTTATATATATATAAATATTAAATGTTGATGAAATTTAAAATATAAAAGTGTATCAAAATGGAAATGCCACATTTATTATGAAAGAATCAAAATGGCGAAAATATATAAAGGAATTTTATCAATTTTTCAATTCTAAATATAGATTATTTATCAATGAAGAATTCAAAATTTTCACTATACTTTTTGTAGATGGAGAAAATACAATATATATATAAGTAAAAATAAAAGGAAAGGGATTTTATCGATTTTTAAAATATAGATTATCTATCGATGAGGAACCCAAAAATAAAACATACTTCAATTTAGGAGTCGGTGATTGAAATTCTATCAACTACGACCCAAAAAGTCATGTATTTTTCTTTTTTAGTTATTTCAACAAATTGTTTGTTAAATTCCAGTTATACATCATTATGAAGCAATTTCAATTTATAAAAAAAATAAAGCACCTATCTGTGTTTTTCAGGACCTAAGCCAATAAAACTCCAAAATAAAAAGTTGGAATCAAAAATCGAAACATGAAACCATATACTAAGAGGAAGAAATTAAGTTGTTGAATTTTTTATTTTTTTTTTGGTTTGGCAATTGGCATAATGCATTGTATAGGTCCAAAAATAAACAAAGCAAATGAACGAAATGAAGAATAATGTTGTTTAAATATATCTGTATTAGGAAAATTATGGTGAATTTAAAAATAAAATTGATCGTAATTGGGATCTAACCTTTATTTCCGAATGGTGATTTGAGCTTAGAACATAGCATCTTTCTCATCTTAGCTAGCTAGACAAATGGATCCTAAGAAATTAGAGAAGAAGAAAACTTATTTTCCAAAAGAAGAAGCCCTATTTATATCATTTCTTGTTTCGTTAGACTTGAAAGAAAGAGAAACGTGTGAAGTATAGCTAAACAAGAAATTAGTTGGCAGCTATAATACTACACCCACAATTATAGTCTTTATGTGTGTGTATTAACACATCATATATACAAGTTGCTTTCCGTCCACGTTAACATTGTTTACGTGTAAGATATTAACACCCTCGATTTCGTTTTTTTTTTTCTTTGGCTATATATTGATGATGAGGGGGAAAATATGTGCATCACTAAGATTATGCCACGTGATGAGGGGGAAAAAGGTTTAGGATTTAAATTCCACCACTTTCACCCCTTACCAAAAAAAAAAAAAAAACAACGAATACTTGTCCTCTACTGGAATTAAAATATAATAAATCCTCCGATTTTTTTATCATGATTTTGTTAGCTACATTGTTGCGGCTATCCCTTAAATTTCTTTATATAAAAAAAAGAAGGATAAATTATTACTTGTAACTTTTATAGGTTATAAGAGCATCTTCAGTGCGGTCTCCCCGTCCCGGGTCGAGGCGAGTCGACGGAGACCCGTCCGCGCTGACGATTGGGGCTGGGTCGAGGCCGCGTCTTTGGGGCGACACGGGACGATGGTGGAAGATGTATGGCGCGTCTGTCGGACGCGCTTTCAAAATTTTCGACCGTTTTTATTGTAATTTTTTTTAATCAGACCATTGGATTCAACTATAGCATAGGTTTTCAATTTTTTTTTACATTATCT
The DNA here is from genome assembly GCF_028751815.1 of Salvia miltiorrhiza. NCBI lineage: Eukaryota > Viridiplantae > Streptophyta > Magnoliopsida > Lamiales > Lamiaceae > Salvia > Salvia miltiorrhiza. The sequence continues at coordinate 53,258,084 of NC_080387.1, forward strand.
CTATATACTCTATTTCTATTCTATTCAATTCGCTTCTAAAAAATCTCTATAAAAATGATGTTTTGGTCCGCTTGAGCCCTATGAAATTATTGTAATTTTTTTTAATTATCGTATTTTAATTAATTAAGTCTTCAGTTTTATTTTAATTATTGTAATATTGAATTTTAATTTTAATGAAAACTTAAAAATTTAAAATTAAAATGTAGAATTGGGGATTTTGTGGAAATGAAGATTTAAGACACAAACTAATACACAAGGGCTATGGAGAGCTATGTCTTATATTGGGACCACCACCTAAGACACCTACTGTGGATGCTCTAATCTCAATCATCGAGTCATAGTAACTTTTATGAAAAGTATACTTTATCAGCGAGTTTGATCTCATTCAAATATTACATATGGTTAATCAATACTCCTGTTTAGAAAGCCTAGTAAATTATGTCAGGCGTAGTTACTTAAATCGGCACACTGCATAAAAATTAAATATATCGATAGGATTATGTATATTTATTTCCCTAAAATCCCAATCTTATTCAATTAAGTTATGTATAGCTGAGTTGAGATAAATGTTATGCTACATATCTTATGTGAGCACCACTTATATTTAATTTTCGTTAGCATTATCTTTTTGTTCTACATATTTATTTTTATTCTAATACATCATAAATTGTTATTGAGATAATTAATTTTACAAATGACATAAAAATGAAAGTCTAATTTGTTCTTTTTATTAATTATTTGAAGCTAAAGGGAATATGAACAAATCGAACTTTGATTTTTATGTAATTTATAAAATTAATGATCTCAATAACAATTTATGATGTATTAGAATAAAAAAGATCATGCCAACGAAAGCTAAATGTGAGTGATGCTCACATAAAGTGTGTAGCATAACATTTCTAGTTAAGCTAATATCAATTTTATATAAATATAAAAATATAAAAACATTTTCCGTGCATTGCACGAGATGCAAATGCTAATATTATGTATATAGTTGGACTTGGAACTCCCGTTTGATGACCTCGTACACATGTGTATGAGGATTTATGATGTTAAGTTTTCCTTTGTTTCGTATAAGGATGTTTCTTTAGTTGATAAATTTATGACGAGAAAAAGTTGTTCGATGTTTTATTTCACACTACACTACAAGTGCACGGTGTAATTGCAATAAGTTGAGCAATATGTTGCATTTTACAAAGATTGGTGAATTCAAACTTCTAAATACTATTACTCCATCCGTCCACGAAATGAGTACCCATTTGTGGACGGCACGGGTTTTAAGAAATGTATGGAGTGTAGTGTGAATAGTTTAAGGGTCCCACTTTTTGAGAGTATTAATTAAAGGGTTGTGTGGAGTACACTTACCAAAAAGGGAAATGAGTACTCATTTCATGGACGGAGGGAGTAATAAATTGTTCTCAACCTATTTAAATAATCAAAGTTCAAGAGTTGTCGATTAACTAAAACATACCTAAAATAAAGCAAGTAAACAAAATATATAGCAACAAAAATACACGTAGAAAATAAATTGGGGAATGACTCGAACGAAAGTTATCATAGGGACTATATTTTGATGGATCGTAATGAACTTCAATCTATATTAACTAACTCTTGGATTAACCTAACTATCGAGGATGATCTCACACCTAGCTTTAGCCCCTTATTGGACGACTAAAAGGATAGATTATGGGTCATGATTATCATCCATGGTCAATTTCTAACCTATAACTCCAAAAAGCACCAAACATCAACAGTGCCCTCACTGAAACTCTCAACCTCCCGATTTATTGAGATGATGTGTCTTAAGTTCCTAATCTATATAAATTATGTTCTCTCAATTCAAATCAACACAATAAATATGCTAAAATACTGATCAATAGTTCAAACAAGAAAACAAACCTAGAGCTCAAGGAGATAGAGATATTCAAACAAAGTCAAATTAAAATAAATATAAATCCATTACAAACCCATCTGATCTAACCTTTAAGATAAGAGATTGCCCAACATATTCATAATCAAAACAAATCTCAAGACATAAATAAAGATATAAAAAAATATAGATTCATAAACAAATTCTATAATCTTGATCTTCAATCACGTAGTATTGATGAGCTCATTTCCAAGTATTCTCATTCTTCCCTTGGTTGTGGTGTTGTTTTTGTGTGTGGAAAATAGAAAATGGTTGATGGATGTGATGGGTCGGTGGAGAGAGAAAATGGAGGCTATAATTTGTTGTGGTATTGGGTGTTGCTGAATGAGGTGTTTTTCCCCAATTTTAAAAGTTTGAAGGTCAAATTCGCGTCTGGGCCCACAAATCATAAAAATCGATCTTATTCTCGTGGTCATAGTCGTGACCACGGCCTAGAACGTAGGGAACACCTCCAGGGGGACCGCGGTCATGCTCACTGTCGTGGGGAGGATTGTTGGAGCCCCTTAGACTAAAACGGTGGTGGTAGCAGTCACCCCGCACAGCCGATTCGTTCGGCTTCATTCTTCCTTGTCCGAGCTCTGATTCGATTTTTGTTTGCGCTCACGGATTCTTATTGAATTTTACTACAATCCCGTACTTTCATATTTTTCTAATTTTTATTTTATTTTTTCTGAAATCACACCAAAACTACAACCAAATATCAAATCACCGTAAACTCAACACTACATAACAAACACGCATTCACTAGCAAAATATGAAGGAAAATGTCGACAATTCATGATAGATTGAGGTAAGAAAATCATGTTTATCAAAGAGATGACAAAAATTTCTCCCTTAAATGCTTTCTTCTTTTCGCTCATTTTCTACAATTTTTTTTTTTTACAATTTTCATCCCTCCTTTTAACTTAAAAGAAAGATAATATTACCACACTAAAAATGGAGAGAATAATATTATCCTCATTGGAATTGAAAGAGCAAAAGAGAAATAGTAGAATTAATCCCGGGATAAACACATTGGTAAGGTGCTACGCGTCTCTTTTCAAGAAAATAAAGGAAAAGAAATAATAAATTTAACGAAATAAATTTTAATTATTATTATTATTTTTTTTTTATCATCATAAATTTCAAAGTTATACACCTTAAGAGTTTATATTTTATCAGATTTTCAATCTCATTCTACATTTATGTTATTATTATTATTATTATTATTATTATTATTATTATTATTATTATTATTATTATTATTATTATTATTATTATTATTATTGTTGTTGTTGTTGTTGTTGTTGTTGTTGTTGTTGTTGTTGAATTAAATTCAATCTCATTTAATTGGCAGTGTCTCCCGACAGGAGTTGTGCATCCATAAGCCATATCTGTCCAACTATTGATTTACCATTGCACATAAAAGTAAAAGATAATTATTTAACAAATAAATTTTATATTTTCTTATAACTTTAGTCATATTTATTTATTTATATACATATTTTAATAACATTTACAAAAACTTTAAAACATGAGTTTTATACAAATGATGAATTCTATAATTTGAGCTTTTCATTTTTCCATAGCTCACATTACATGATGAGGTCAAACACCCCTTATTTATACGGGGGACTACTCAAACTAATAGTCATCTCTCACACACACAATTGATCCAACAACCACTATATAAAAAGAAAAAAAGAAATATAAAACTTTATTTTTAATTTCATATTACAAACTTTAAATATTTGTCTTTAAGAGTAATCTATTTTTTTAAAGGGAAAAGGTGCAGATTGGCCCCCGAAGTAGTAGCCCCTATAGCGTATAACCCCTCTTACTCACTGTGTGTGCAACTAAACCCCTGAACTCTGAGAAAATGGTGCAAATTCCCCCCTCTGACCTAACACCGTTAAGTGTCCGTTAACGTTTGAGTTTAATTGCACCCTCTACTTCAGGGGTGAATCTGCACCTTAATTTTTTTTATTTTTATAATTTCAGCAACCCATCTCCGGCATCAACTTAACCGCCCCCGTACTCATCGATTTTGACTTGCACCTTGTCGATTGCCCACCGCTCAATCTCTTGGTTGTCGACTGCCCACCGCTTACATGCAGCAACGCCACCAGCTTCTTCACCGCCCCGCACAACAGCATCTCCTTCAACACCTTAACATTTTAGGCTTATCTTATTATATTAATTGTGTATATATTTATCTATATAATATATATTTAAATTTTATTTATTTATTTTTGAATAATTATTAAAACTCTAGATAATAATTATGATTTTATTTTTGGTTAATTTAATATTTGTAAATTTATTTTAAAAGAGAAAAAAGAATGGATCCGGGTCAGGACTCGAGACCCTGTGAATCTAATGGATCTGAACATGAATCTCGTTTTTTTGAACCTAATGGATTTGGACCGGATCCTGACCTAAGTAAAAAAAATACGGATATGGATTTGGACCAAGTAGGATTCGATCCAGATCCACATCTGGAGTTGGTGATGCTGCTGCATGTCGGCGGTAAGCAGTCGACGATCAAGAGATTGAGCGCGTGCGAGCTGACAAAGTGTAAGTTGGATCCGATGAGTACGGGGGGCGGTTAAGTTGATGCCGGAGGTGGGTTGCTGAAATTATATATATAAAAAAAAATTAATGTGCAGATCCACCCCTGAAGTAGAGTGTGCAATTAAACCTTAACGTTAACGGACACTTAACGGAGTTAGGTCAGAGGGGGGAATTTGCACCATTTTCTTGGAGTTCAGGGGTTTAGTTGCACACGTAATGAGTAAGAGGGTTTATACGCTATAGGGGCTACTACTTCGGGGCCAATCTGCACCTTTTCCCTTTTTTAAAAAAGCGACTCAAGCTTCTTCGAATTAATTTGAGTGTTTGAACAATTTTACGTATTATGATAATTTTAGAGTTGTAGTGGTGCAACCTCATAAATGTATCAACGAGACGAAAAGATGTGCCCTCGTCGGTAATGAGGGCAACAAAGGAGAGAAATCAAAGGTGGAATCGCCGGCATGATAGCCGCCATCTTTGAATCCGAGGTGGCCCAAATTGAACATGTTTTTGAGCCCAATTCATGAATTTGATATTTTCCTCTTTCATTTCCACGTCGTATTATTAGATATGTCATGTATGTGCCACATACTCTTAATTATGACACGTTGGCATTACGTTATTTTTAAATGTGGTCGGAATTCAGCTTCAACTAAAAAAATCAAATTAAATTAAAAATTCAATAATTATTAATTCTAATTTTTTATAGCGTGCAAAACCAAAATATAGTAAAAGACCAAAATATAGTAAAAGTTAAGTTATTTACATACATGGTCCCTTATTTGTAAATAAGATATGCATATTAACAATTACTTAATTCGTCCATGAAAAATATGGCACAATTATTATTTTTGATGTTCATGAAAATTGAAATACTTTTCCTTTTAATACATGAATCCACATTTTTTTTCTATTTTTTATCCTTATAAATATTTTTATTTAAAAAAAATCATTAATCTCAAGTCTTTCAATCATTCCTTTCATACAATGATTAATGATGCAACATTTATCTTAATCAAAACCGATCACCTACCCACCGTGGGCATACATAATATGCCCACCATTGATGTGACAATCTTAATTAGAGTAAGATAATTTTAATTAGAGTAAGATATGTTAATTCTCTTTCCAAATTAAAATTACCACATCAGTGGTGGGCACATTATGTTTGTTCACGGTGGGTAGGTGATCGGTTCTGTTATCTTAATACATAAAAAAATATCACCTATTTTATTCTAAAAGTAGTAATACCCTATCTTTGGTGAGTAAATATAAAGCAAAGTATAGAAGTAAAAGAAGGAGGGATTTGTAACGGATTAGGAGAGTAATAGCCCGTTTTAAGGTATTTAAATAAATTTATTTTAAAAGTATTTGTGTGGAAATAGCATTATTGTTAAGGGAATTGGGTCACCTCACCTGGCACCGGTATACAGCCCTCACCGCTCTCTCACACAACACACACTAAATACTCTACTTTAGAGAGAGAAAAAAAAGGTCTTGATCGCTGCACTTGGCGGCCGAAACCCTAATCTACGCTCCGATCACCACCTTATCATTCGTTGATTCTTATTCCAATTCGCCCTCTATTCTCAATCTGTATATATCGATGCTCTCACACAAACACATTTAGTTTTTCACACACAAAATTCTGATTTTCTTCGTTCGCTTTGTGTTTGGTTTGGTATAGATTTTGCTTCTTTCTGTGTCTTCCTTTAATGGTGTCGGACAGCTCGCCCCCTTCCGGAGACGCCGTCCCCAACGGCGGCGGGGTCAGCAGTCCCCAATCACGCCGGCGGAGCCTCCACTCTCCGTGGGCTTCGGTTGTCCGCGGAGATTCCGAGCAGAACTCCTCCCCCACCTGCCGCCGCCGCGGCCACCTCGCCTGGTTCTTCGTCTTCTCCTCCGGCGGAGGAGGCTTCCGCCTTGGATAACTCTTTGATTGAGACTTCGGGCTCAGAACCCCACCCGGAAAACTCTGAGAATAACGGCGACAGCAATGCTGGTGGCCCGAGGAGGCCGGCTTGGAACAGGCCGCTGAACGGCGTTGCTGAGCCCGCTCTGTTATGGGTGGCGCCGTCTCTTGGCCCACGCTCTCGGAGACCACCCGGCCTGTTCAGAGATCGTCGTCGGATGCTTCTAGGCCCGTCTCTGATGGATCAGCCCCTTCGTCGCAGGTTAATGTACGTATGGATTTTAACTGATCTTAATTAGGGTTTCATACTTTAATGTGACTGTGCCCTTGTTTCTGTGCATTGCTTTTGAAATGTATTTCTTAATGGTTTGGTAACCGATTTTTTCCAGTGAAAATTCTTCACAAGTACATATTGTGAGAAATTGTGTCTAATACATTGAAGATATACGCATTTTGAAATACTTTTTCTCTGCTTGGCATGCTTGTGTGTGATAAAGGAGGCTTTCAATAAATGGAAGGCATAGTGGTTTTTAATCATTGAATGGTTTTTTCTGTTTATCATTTCGTTTGGTTTGACAGGCTCCTATAATATCGCAACCTCCTCAACGATCAGCTCATAGTAGTGCACATGGTAATCATGGTAATTCCGGGGGAAATAATCCAAATCCTGCTAGAATAAGAAGGAATCATCGGGGTGGCAGTGGGCGGTGGTGGGGGTGGGGGTGGTGGAGGTAGCTCCTCAGGGAGTGGACCATCTCAGGGTACTTTTAATCAGCCCTCTCTCCCAATGCCACCACCATTTCCTGTTTTTGAAGTACCGTTTGGGATGATTCCTGCTGTTCTAGATAATTCTGTTAGAGGTCCAAGACCTATGGGAGGAGTTGGGGCCTCACAGTCACCTACTGGCAATGACCATTCTAATCAGAGGAGTAATTCAAGGAGGAATAACTATGGCCCCCGTCCTCGCGGAGATGGACAGTACCACAAACAACCATGGAGGAAGGCGTGATCAAGATCGCAGAGAAGTTCATCATCCCCCTCAGTATGCTCCCCCTCCCATGGGATATATGCCACCTCCACTGCCACCTGGTGCTGCCCCGTTTATGGCACCCCCCCCATGAGAGTTTTCCCTGGACAAATGGGCTTTGGTGAGTCTGCAGTGTAATCTGCTTATCTGTTAGAGCTCGACTGTTAAGGTTTTCTAACATTTGTTTTCAACTCTCAGATATGACGACTCCTTTTATCTATGTGCCACCTATGCCACCAGAGTCTTTTAGGGCTATGCCCATTGTCCCTCCTCTGCAGCCAATGATTTTCCCTCCTGCTAACGAGAATCCATTAACAAATATGATTGTCAAGCAAATAGACTTTTACTTCAGGTTATTTTCATTGAAAAGTTATATAGGTGTTAAACTTCTGCTGGTATTTTTTATCACTTTGCTTTTTGTATGCCCCACTAGACAAATGATGCTGAAGTAAGTTTTGAATGTTGTCCCAGCGATGATAATTTGGTGAAAG